>NW_014333653.1:429138-493485 GCF_000341935.2 Cephus cinctus | reverse complement strand
CCGCCCCGCGCCTCAGGGCGAACACACAATCGCCGGTAACCACTAGCCTGCGCGTTATATAGTACGTACTACTGTATAGTGTAGCACTAGGCTGTCGGGTCTTGCGTGTGGTTGTCAAGGTTAGCCGCCTACTCCGTCGACAGGAGAGACTTTGCCACACTGCGCGCGAGCCCAGTCTACTACCGACTGGAATACACGTGAGAGTCCGTGGCGTGGGTACACAAATATTCTCAAAGAGATGCCTGACGGTAGCATTGGGAACTCGTGGCAGGGAAAGGGACGGGGGACCCACGTTAATTAAATTGAAATTAGAAAAGTGACGAAACAAAAAAAAATTGGAGACAGAATCCATTCGTCAAAACCCATTGACGAGTAGGATGTTCCTTTTTTTTGTATGGACTGTACAAGGATGTCTGGAGAACTCTTCTTTTTTTTTTGCTTTATAAAATTGCATCGACGGAATCGTGTATTCCGATACAGACTTGGGCCTTACAAAGTTGGGCCTCACAGCGAAGGAGTCTCTGGCGCGTATAATATTCTGTGTATGTATATACATGTATACTGGCTGCATCTGGTTTTTGCGGGCGCAGCGGGTAGGACGAGAAAAGGTTAACAGGACTTGGCGATATTCCGTTTACATTCTTCGCCGGAACTGGTTTCTCCCCCGGATGAGACGCGAACTGGGAGTTTAGGACTGGTGGATCCTGGACGAGGGTGAGACGAAGAAAGAGACACTGGTGCGGACTGATAAAGAGAGAGGGACGTATATCTATGTGATATGGGAGGGGAGGGGAGAGGGAAAGAAGAGCAGCGATAGGGAGAAGACGTGGGGGTAGGAGGCAGGAGAGGGGAAGTGGGTGATAGAAGGGACACCGGAAGTCCACGATATGTCCGGATGGGATACCAATGAAGGCAAAGACTTCCGGGAACGGACAAACGTCATTGGGTAGTGGCATGGAAATAAAAAAAATATTTTCAATTCAAGAAAAACAATCAGACCCAGAATCAAGTAGCAAAAATATTAATTAGGACTGTGAACTGAAAGAAAAAAAAAAAAACAGAATTCACAGAAACCGTCGTAAACAACCGGAAGCGAGTAACCCAGATGCCAGCGATGACGAAGAAGAAGCCGTAACGAGTCGGGGTGGAAATAGAAAAGGGCCCATGGTGTAACGAAGACGGAAGGAAGGAAGTAGGGTAGCCATAGACGACCATGAAAATGGAGTAGCCGAGTAGCGAAGGTGCAGCTGCGTTTTAGGTGCACAATAAGAGAAAAAGAGGAGGAAAAAAAAAACAAAGAATCGTCTCCCAATTCTAAAGCATCGAGGAGCAATCAGAGCCGTCATTGTTCGCGGTATGAAAGCTTAAAATATTTTCGATGGTCAATCGTTCCCTTTGCCTGCTAATAAGGAACCCGAGGAGACCGGCCAGGTTGACTGGCTGACTATGGGGTAACGAGACCGTTAGACACTGGATAGAACAAAAGGGAGGAAGAACACGTATAAGGTGTAGACGTCGACGGTTGGCCCAGTCGGTAAGGCGACTTCCTACGGTACCGACGATATAAAAAAAAAAATTGGTGAACCTCGAATCGCCTAAAATGAAAATACAAAATTTTGCACTTTTTTACTCCAAAAACCACAACGCATACGGTAAACGTGGCGAAGGATCGGGATGTCTCAATTTTTTTTATATAAATAAATAAGTCCAAGATCCGGCAGCCGTGCGAGACTAGGTTTATAAAAAGTAAAAAATAAGGATCAAGGATACGAATAACAGGTGGTCAGGACTCCAAGACTGGCAGATCCTTTTACGACCTCGGTAGCAGCCTGGCTGTTCCTTCGGGATCTCCGATTGACGCAGACGGGATATTATCGTCTTTGCGCACGCGATGGTTTCCTTTGTCCTTGAATGATCCACCTCTCCAGGTTCATCTTCGCGTTCCTGCTCGGGTGCCACTCCTAAGGACGATCGATGCCTGCATACACCTCGTACCTCTTGGAGTATCCGTGAACTTCATTCCCTCGGGACTACTTTGATCCTCTCGGTCGATCCTCGCACGACGCTTGTCACAAATTCAATGATCGTAACGGGGATTGAAAAATATTTAAAAAATATCTACACCGTGAGAAGCAAGCGAAAAAATTGCAGGTACGTCAAGACGGCACGCTGGATATAATTTTTACAGTTTGATCCTTTTTTTTCATACACAACGAAAAGCTACTTCGTCGACGTGCCAGGAGAAAAAAATTCTTGAGGATTTTTTCTCTCGTAATCTTCCTTACCGACGGAGCTCGGCGCATTACCAACGATACGAAAGATCTCGGATCGTGAAAGCCTCCTCGTAACCTCGTAATATAACGTAGGGAATGTGATTTTTGCAAAATTCATCTTCACTAAATATTCACTTCACTAAATATTCAATTCACTAAATATTCAATTCAGTTCACTAAATAGTGAAAAATTGCAAGTATCCCAATCGATCCCAAGGACCCTACTTCGGCGAGCGTGACGTCACGCATGAACCCATACGTGACCATGCAAAGTAGTGCCTGTTGTCAGTTACATAGAAAGGGAGGGGACAGGGTGGGGCTGAATTAGCGAGAATGAGCTTTATCGATTGCTAATTGTAGCCTCGTCCGCGTTATTCGGCGTCGCGACGCTAACCTGCAGCCACGTGCACGCGAGGTGAAGGTCGAGTCAAGTTTAGCCGAGCCCATACCGTGGGGTAGTTCAGTTCTGATTGATGATGGCTGCAACCAGTGTACAAATGTACAAAGTTGCATAATAAATATGTGACAACCTTAAGCGAGTATTCATATTTATATATGCACATGAGAGTGACTGTATATAAATGCAGACAATTTATAAAGAATTTCGCATTAGGGCGATAGAATATAATGACCTAGACTAACGAAGATCTAAGTTTAATGAAATCATATAATGTAAAAAAACAAAGCTACCCCTTATCAGAGACTTTACAAAGCTCGGTTAAGAAATTCCGTATAAGGTTAGGAACAACAATGCAAATTTACAATGAGACTTAACGTGCAAACCCAACATAAGGTCCGCGACACGAGAAGGATAATAAATAAAAAAAAAAAAAAAAAAAAAAAAAAAAAGAAGAGGCACGGTTCGATTTACCGCCAAATTATAATACGAGACGAAAAAAAAAAAAAAAAAAAAAAAAAAAAAAAAAAAAAAAAAAAAAGAAGAGGCACGGTTCGATTTACCGCCAAATTATAATACGAGACGGACCATCCTCCAAGGAAAAGCGCCAGGACGTCGGGACGCTCAGCGTCTAGGATATCTGTGTACGTTCCTAGGGGGGCTGATGTTGCAGCGACGGGGTAGCTGCTGGATTATTGGTTCCCCGGAGTCGCGCATACTCTCGACGGCGCTGCGATCGCGAGACCTTGACCAACTTCGCGCAATGCACCACCCGCAGCCAACTTCAGGTTACAGCGATAATCGTTCTCCCTAATTCTTACGGGTTTTGCTGATACCGTTGGTCCGCAATCAGTGGCCGTGATAACACGACCGCCATTCAGCTGGAATAAAGAGGATGAATGAAAGTTGAAAGGCTCACCTGAAACAAAAAGCCAAAAAAAAAGAAATTATTAGTAAAGCCACAGGAATGAGTAAGAAAGTAAGAAATAAAATTTATTTACAGAATCGACTACAAAAATTACATTAAACAATCCCATAAAATTACACCAAGAAAAATGTATCGTCCTGATAAATCTGACACGAGTAAATTTTCAGGGGATGATCCCGTGACAATCGTAATGAAGAGGAATCTGGCAAAAAAAAAAAGTATACCAACCACTGGTGTGCGGCCGACAATTACCTCGAGGACCTTGACATTTAGCAGATAATTAAAAGTTGCCGCCAGCCAGTACAATTCGCTTCCCCGGTTAACCCTCGCGTTGCGCATGCGCAGACTCAAAACACACACGAGTCGTTCGGTACGTATAATGGAGCGGACTACGGACGTACAAGAGGAACCAAGACGGCGATAGATAAAGCACAGAAGCTAATCGCTGGTAAAGTTTCCGTGATGCTAATAGGTAGGTGGGGTGGGGGTGGGGTGATACAGGGGAACTTTTTTGCTCAATAAAACCAAATTTTACGAGCGACTCTCTAACGAGCGAATCTTTCTACACGGTCGCAGTCCGTCGCAATAAACAAGATTCCCTGAAGAAGAATAAAAGTAAAAAAAAAAGAAAAAGAAAGAAACTGCAGGCCAAACCGCGAGCGACGTAATTTCAATCAATAGCGTGTAGAGCCAAGAAGAAAAACGAAAGCAAGGAGTACGCACAACGCCAAGATCGACGATCCATTATATCCGTACACAATGGAACTGTAGCGAATGCAATTATAACGCTCGGACCAATCAATTGTGCGTCCGCCCGAAGCACAACAATGCGGCTAGCGTGTGATTTTAAAAAATAAAAAAAAAAAAATGCGATATCCGCTCGAAAGTGTCGGAAAGATAATCCGAAGAAAAAAAAAAAAAAGTTCCAGGGTTGGCAGTGAAAAAAAAAAATCTCTCGCTTGCGAACAGGGTTTAACGTCGAGGGTAGGAAAAAAAAATAAAATAAAATAAAATCTAAGCGCATCGGGGACCCGCGATTTTCTTTAATCCAGGATTATTTTCAGATCCCGAATGATCGAAAGTCCAAATTATCCATTCCCCGTTCTATCGGTCGCTGCATGGGTTAGGGGTTCGAGGGGCGGACGTAGAAATCGTGGGTGGCTGCACAAGAGTCATCGGAGGACGAGAGAAAAATACAAAGAAGAGGAATAAGGAACCGGGTGTGTTCGCATCCGGAGCTCCCGGATCGATCCGGGTCCTCGCGGCAGTCTCGTGTAGGTAAGAGACCCTCGGGAAACCCTGGGCTTTCGAATGACCCCGCGCGACCTCGTATCGTCTGGAGCCTGACGATCGTTTCCAAGTAACACGCTTTCGTGTGGCTTTATCGCGCTCTGAGAATTAGCGTGCCGGAATGGCGTCCGACGAGAGGGCGTCGTATGGAATTTCAATTAAAATTAACGATCCGCGATTACGGACGAACCTTCGGTGAGAAATTCGTCCTGTCAAAATAAAAATGACGAAAACTTCTATCCGAGTCGTTTCGTCGTCTCGCAAATAAAAGATTAAAAATAAGAAAAAAAAAAAAAAATTCATAAAGAATTCCGGACACGTAACGACAATGGACTGATCACGAGATTCAGATATTATCTGGGTGGTACGGAATAGCATCCCCTCATTCCTGAAGTGGCACTGGGGACAAATCGTGACCGGGTAAGACAGGGCCGTGAAACGAGGGTGTCGCGCATAGGGCGCTTCAAGTGAGAACTGGGTCAGTAGGTGAGTCATGCTAAACTGCACGGGAGTGTCCTGACATTGACCTATATATATACAGAGAAACACCCAGAGAGTTCGCCCCACTGGATGCACCTTCCAGCCAATTGCACGAGCTCTGTCTGCAGAATGCACTCTTCTCCCCACCCCAAGAGCCCCAGGCTCGCACCCCCGCCAACGTCCGTAAAGCCGTCGCTCGCCCAGGAGAGCCAGGCATTGCCGCCGAAACTTTTCGTGCGACGCCGAGCACCCCGCGATCAATGCGTATACCGCCCTGATACGTTAAAGTCGTAACTAAATAACATAAAAGAGCGAAGACGAAGAAAAACACGACGCGAAAGCTCCGAAAGATAACGCGCCACTCCAATAACAGCTATCGCCAACAGACAACATTCGTCTCTGTCGCTGCTTGTGATATCACCTTAACGCAGTTCGTATAGGAAACTGCCATAAGTCCATTTACATTTATTTATACCGTCTGGCCTCTCGAGCCCGAGTTATCCGTAACCTACGGAATTTCCCTATTGGCCGAGCACACGGCGTACGCAGCGATAAATAAGGATGATTATCGGCCGGTAAGGAAGATTCCTAGCGTATCTCAAGGGCAACACCAAACGCGTAACTGACCGATCAGTTTGAATTTTCGGTCGGCCATCTTGGATGATTGCCGATTCCCAGCGCAGTTTTCCCCGGCGGTCTTAGAGAATTGAAAAACCAAACGAGGAACAATACGTCTCGATAAGTACGCGTCGCGACGCGTACCCGGTACGAAACTTTGCGGGGCAGAGTCTACGGCGTCCTTGACGAGGACAACAATAATAAAACGTTGCGTAATACAATATGCATGCGCAGCGCTCTCGCGCACATGTAACGCAAGCTATAAAACGGGATCTGGTGGTGCGTCCACGAGGAATCTAAATGCACGAAAGAATAATTGCATCGATATCGCAAGACACAATGAGAAAGATAAGGTTTGACAAGACTTCGGAATTTGTAAAAATTCAAAGAGAGACGTCGCAGTCTAGTTCAAGATGAGTGTTCAAATGAATTCGCGTAGTTCCGTAACGACGGGAAGGTCACGTGGGAGGAGCAGCGGGGGAAGGAGGAGACAGCAGATTATACATTATTAATTGCCAGCAGTGCAATCCGCCATTGGGAATGTCCCATAGGCGTGAAGATAAGTAAAAACGATGAAAAACAATGCGTTATTTATGCCGTATAAACGACACGAGTTTCTATGTAAATATTTACGCGTACCCCTTATCGATTATCTGTACGTAATACAGTCCTTATCAGTGGCACAACGTTATCAGGTTCGATCGTTTGTAATTTGCGCTGGTCATGTACCCCGTGCTACACTGCGTTACGCAGCTGCGCTACGTTACAATATATACACGCATACACACGCTATATGCGAAATTCGTCGGAAACAAAAATATCTCGAATTACGAAATCGTTTATTATTCACCGGCGACTATAACGCGCGTTGCAAACTGCCTCGAATTCCATTCACGATAACGACTCCTTAAAGTAAACGCGACCGGCCATTAATGTTTAATCGGGAAAACGATACCGCGAACTACGAAGGTAGGATTTATTAGTCACAGCGGAATTTCGATGGGTTCGTGCCAAGTCTCGAGAGAGACACGTGCAAGATTGGTTGCACGTAAAGTGAGAAGAGCGAAGGAAAAAAGGAAGAAGAAAAACATTCGAGCCGCCACCGAAAGTTTCGTTAGAATATGACATTGAGCGACGAGAAGTACCGAATAATGGCGCGCGTCCTAATAATAATAACGGTTCGGCTCGAGATTCGTTTTAAATCGAAGGGCCGTTGCGCAGTTACCACGTCGTCACAGCGTGGCGGCAGTATATCAAGTGAAAGTACGTAATCAATAATATCGATCCTAGAGCGAGCCGTCCTAAGCACAACGTACGGATAAATATATCCTGTGTTATACCAGGGACGATTATGCATCCGCGCTGCTGTTTACCTTTTTATAAGTAAAAATAAAGAAGTAACGAGAGAGCGTCGAGGAAACGAGCTTGGATACTCATTGGCAATGGGCGAGTGGGTTCGTGACGTGAACTCGCTCCGTGGGAACGTATATGACAATGCGTGCTAGAGATTGCATAACAATGGGACTAGGTGTTGCGTCGCGTCATTAATAAGAGGAAAAGGTGTATCGTGGAGACGAGTTAATGGATAGTGCAGCCTCAGGATATCCGTATAACGTAAGGACGAGGACGAATGGATTCTTTGAGTGACGGGAAAATTTGAAATTGTACCAATTTGATTAAAATCAAATTCACCTCCAACGTCTTGGTCTTGGGAGATATTAAATAATTCGACCACGCAAATTTTTAATGGGTGCACGTACTTCTCTTCTGTTTCAAAAAAAAAAAGGTTGGCAATGGCGAGATATTATAATTGGCAACGAGGAACGAATTCAGCAATGGAGACGAGCCAAGGACGAGTGTCGAGCGCTAACCTTTTGGTCGAGTTCCCGGGTTTCGAGTTGAAGAGGGACCAGGTGAGGGTGGGCTTGCTTGGAGGGAGAGAGAGAGAGAGAAAGGCAAATGAAAAATAATGAAGACAGGCCTGCGAGACTTGATTTCTATTTTAAGAAAACGATAAGGAAGGTCAGGACGGGGAATGCGAGTGATTTTTAAAATAGTATCGAAACTCAAAATTACGTCCGAACGTCATTTTCAGGCAGGATGAGTGTCAGATAAATTTTAATGACTGACCGTAAGTGTGCTGTCTGACAGTACTGTTGACATTGAATAACAAAGCCACGTGGGATTTCAGGTTGACTGACAGTTTATACTGGTGGACCTTTGAATCGAGGAGGATTGTTGAAAAATTGCCAGGAGGCTGCACATGCGAATTCCGAGGTTGCCTAGACAGAGCGAGAGCTAATGGAAGATAATAATGAAGGAATTTTAAATAAAAGAGAAAGAGAGAGAGGTGTGTGAGAGTAAGAGAAAAATATCAAGGCTAAATTTATATCAAATATTAACAGATCCAAATGATCGATCGCCGTTCAATGAAACTGGTTTGATCCACGGTTTGCTATGGTGATCGACATTAGAACGAAAAGCACGAACGCGGTATAGCTGGAATGTGGTATAGGGTGTTGTATATCACGGCAGAGCACAGCTACTATATATGTATATTATCCTGAGCTGCCGTGAACGTAGAGGATAGAATAGCGTGCACCACGTCCTTGGACTTATATAACGAGAACGAGGGGCAAAAGGAAGCGTGACAAAGAGGTTAAAAAAACAAAGGATCGAGGGTGGAGCCCGGTGCAGTGATTGAGGATGAGAAATAAAATATGGTGGGTGGATTAGCAAACGCATGGGGGCAGAATTTTCGTGAAATTTGCAATTGCGGATGTGATATTATTCTACAGAGTTAATGGTAAGCTCGGATAGCAACATTAGTTCTATTTCAAAGCCTGACCTTCATTCTAATTCATTCGTCCATTAGTTTACCCCGTTCTCTATTTCATTACGGATTTAATATTCTTCGTTGGACGCCAATCGGTGGGCACGTAGTTTCTATTATTTTACAAGCGAGTGCTGCTGGTAGAACGGAGGAAGTGGACAGAAGAATGTGGAATATTATGATCCAAGGTATCCTGACTTGATTGGATAAACTGCCAAATACTAAGAGAAAAAAAATTTACTGCACTTAATGCCAAGTGGTACAAGATACAGGACGTCTTCTAACTCTGAAAATGTCACGTCACGGTTTTTATGCTAGAAAAATGCAAGGATACAAAACGAATATGACAGAGCCATTGTAAGTTTTGACTTTGAATAATGAAGAATGATTCTAGCATCAGAACAAATGAATTTAACTGTTCGCAGTAATTTTAAAACCGCAAGGAGTGCTTGATGGTCCTGCTTGATTTGAATTATTATAGTGAAGCTACAAGTCCAACGACATTACGACCAGATCCTGGCGTGTTGATGGGCAATTGAACTTTTATTAAATTATATATAATATATAGTAAGTGCATTAGAGATAGATACATGTAGCTTGTTGACTATCGCCTGTCCTTGACGTTACATTCAGACACTCCTCATTATCTAAGATTCAAAGTAACTGGTTAAAAACATTTTAGAGGAACTCACGTTTCTCTCGCATCAATGCACGAGACTTTGTAATGTCTCTTGTAAGTCCTATTTACAATTACTTTTTTGTTTCTTCGTTTTTTCCATGCAGTTTCCTAATACTCCTTTCTGCTGGCAATGAACAACAACCGATTCCACCGTTAATTTTTTTTCTAAAAGAAAAGAACAATCTTATTACTCCTCGTTGTTACGTACAATGCTAATAATGGTAATGGCGAGGTAAACATTTAATTGAGAATGAATCTGCTGATTTGCAAATTAGTCAAACACTGAATACCACTCGCCCTACGTCCATTGAAGTGAAATAAGGGTGAACATAAGGGGTGATTCACAAGGGATGCATAATTCACGGAAGCTTGAGGTAGGCCAGCAATGGGCGACAGGTGTCGCCACTATACAACATGTGTACAGTACGCAGAGAATGTCTCACGTGCCCTGTCAAGGCAAAAGGGTCGATAAGCAGAGTATAAAATCAATGCAGGAGATAACCTTATAATGATCGAATTTTCGATCGAATTGGGCTTTATCGATGTAGAGTTTGAGGTTAATTAATAACTCTGTAATGGCTGTAGCACTTGGATATTGTAGAATCCCTTGTCGCAAGGGCCTTTGGTACTCATCATAATTTCTTGAGATTCTCTGTGAAAATCTTCTGGCGGCCGTTTAGTTTGTTTGAAAACACAAGGCGGCATAAGTTATACGTGCGGGACACGTGCAAAAGAGGCGGTAAATTGAGATATACTAACGTGTGCGAAGGAATGAGCAGCAAGGGAGCGGACAAGCAGAGAGCGTACAGTCATGGGCAAAAGTGAGCTGCGTGACATAGATTTCGCCGAGAGTATGAAACTCGGAGAATTATGTCAAGCAACTCAAGATTTTTTATTGGGGTATGTATGACGATTAAAGGATGCTTTGATTTTCGTGGATTCACTCAGGAAAACGCGTGGAAGATTGCGCGAATGCGGTCACTGAACTAGTTCCGTTTCGACCCTGACACTGCCATTGCCCCCAGCCGCGATTTGTGTCAGAGCTCAATATTGAAAGGGTTTTTATGTTTAATCTATGAACTTACCCCTCTCGCTGGACTCCATTTCGTAAGGTCGCCTGTCAACGCGAATGAGCTTCGAAACACGCGGCGAGAATCACAAGAGTTCACGAGAAAATCACTATTAATTTCGGGCCGCTGCTCAAATTCACTACGGTATAAACATGGCCGGTGCCTCTCTTGTCACAATTACCCCAAGGTCGTTGAACTTTTCCAAAATCACGCGATCGATACCCAATGTTGTTCCGGGGTGTATCCTTTTTTAGGGGCACGTGAAAAATCTTGAAAAACTACGGATACGAGGTTGTTTTCTATAAATAGAACTAAAATGCAACGATGTTTTGACTAACCGTGCAGTTCGCGACCTACTATGAGGTGGCAGCACTTGTTGGGACACGGTACCACACAAAATCACTCGGCGAGAGAGGCGCCAAGAGGCACATTGTGGCGGAATCGACAAAGAATCGAACGCGTTGGGAATAGCGAGATTTAAATTGTTACAATAATCGTTCTCATAAAGTATTAGTGGATAATTAATATTAAACTTTGTAATAATAATCTATAAGAAATTGAAATCGTAGACTCTCGATGTTCTTGCGTGTAGCGATCATCAATATTTCAAGACTTTGTTAACAACTGTGCAAGTTTCAATTTGAAATACATTTATTGTTAACTGTAACATAATGTAATAAATGTAATAATTATACAATACTAAACTGTTAAAGGTAAGTAGTTTAGAATGATCAATAAGTAATTTAATACTTGCATAACGACTACACACAGAAAATTTGTCCCTTGGCATTGGTTGTAGCTTTGTGTAATGCAATTGATTATTAAACTGGTATTTTATTTCGTATTTAAATAATATTATCATGTTTTTAAAGAATAAAGGGCTCTATCTCTCTATTTGATTGAATCTGTAGCTAGAAATTTATAAAAGATCACAATTTTAATTGGATTTGAAATATCAATTTTGTGTAGTAAGAGAATAATATGGTCAAAGAACCAACCGTACATACATATTGTTTTCATTCGGCCGAGACAGTATAATACGACTGTAGACTGTTTGGTTTACATTCTTTTAAACAGATAGTTCTTTTATTAAATTATTGTACCTTTTTTCGTGTAACCAGTATTTATGTTTCAACTTTATTTATGTACGCGTAAAGGTTTTGCCGCAATACGCAGGTAGAGTGAATGTTTCTTTAGAGGTTACGTTTCTAATTTTATAAACATTGCCTGCCGATGAAATATTAATGATTTTCATTAATTATAATTTAATAGGAAAATCTTTTTATTAAATACTGAAAATTCATTTAATTACATATCAATATTTATTCTCTGTAACTCAAATTGAATAGCTGCACTTTTGAGATTTCTGCCGTCCATATTATAATCTACTGCATCGCTGATATAATTACATTTATATTTCTTTTAGTGGATATTTATGAATGATATATAAGTCAATTTTATTGTCAGAATATACCAGTACATTTTAATATGATATATGCTACGTTAACGTGTTTGTAAAACTGCACTTGTTTTATTTTTTCAGATCGATATGGATGAAACGAGGATCTTATTATGTTAAATTATAATTATATTGAGCAAGGATTTCTGTAAAATGTACTGCTTGTTGCGACCGTGTTTTCAATTGAGCTTTAGGCTGGCAACAAGAATCAAACTAAAGCATGTCTGTGCAAGTGTGGCACTCATTATGGTTTTAGATTTTTTTGGAGCCTTTACGCACTTGTTTGAAATTACTTATGACGAGCATTTCATATACCCATTTGACGGGGATGTGCATAACTTTGTGGAACAAATTCGACATAACGAGAAACCAGATGTCAGTCCCATAAATGAATACAACTATAACTATACATTTGACGTAAGAAACAAGTGTTCAGGAAATGAGTATCAGTCACTGAAGATTGTCTTTATAGTCAAATCTGCTATCGATCACTTTGATAGAAGGCTAGCTATACGGAATTCCTGGGGCTTTGAGAAACGGTTCTTTGATGTGCCAACAAGGACAGTTTTTTTACTGGGTGTCCGGCCTGACGATGAAGAACTTCAATCAAAAGTGCAAATAGAAGCTGCTAAATATAAAGACATCGTACAAGCGGACTTCGTGGACTCTTATTATAATAATACCATTAAAACAATGATGGGATTCAAGTGGGTAGTGAATTACTGCAGCACCTCCAAGTTCTATATGTTCGCAGACGACGATGTTTACGTTTCAGTTAAGAACGTTCTGAGATTTATACGTAATCCTACATACTATCCAGACTACTTCAGAGATACTAGAAAACTAGGTGGACACAAAAGGGAAATAAAAGAATCCGACATGTTAAATATATCAGTGCCTCTTCACTTAACCGAGAACAATCAAAATAATACATTAACAATTTATCGTGGCCAAAGAGCAACTGTGAAAGAGAAGATATTGATGAGACGTAAGCCTGGTTGGACACATCATAATAAAACCAAGTTTCCTGACGAACAAGAAATAAAAGCTACAATGGATTCTGCCTCAACGAATGTGTCAGAAAGTCAAACTACACATTGGGCCTCTCCGAAAACAAAATTGGAAGTATTTGAAAAGCCAAATTCCACTATATTAAGTCGTAATAAACGGGCAACTGCCAAGGAAAAAATAGCAATGAGACGCAAACCTGGCTGGACAAATCATGAGAAAACCAAATTTCCATCTCCAACGTTACAAGAAAGTGAAAGAGCATTCGGGGTCCCTGTTTACACATCGAAGTCAATGACGTCTCTGTCAAAGAGAACAAAACGTCAAGTTTTCGATTTGGAACTTCCTGAAGATGTCAGATTGTTTGCCGGCTTCGTTTTTGTGTCATCGCCGCACAGACACAGAAGCTCCAAATGGTATGTTTCACTAAAGGAATATCCATACCACTTGTGGCCACCGTATGTAACTGCTGGTGCTTATGTTTTATCGAAAGAAGCGCTTCTAGATATGTATTATACTAGTCTTTACACGAAACATTTTAGATTCGATGATATTTTTTTGGGCTTGGTCGCTAAGAAGGCTGAAATTGAACCGTTTCATTGTGAAGAATTTCATTTTTATAAGAAGGACTATACGAAATATAATTATAAATATGTAATCTCATCGCATGGATACGGAGATCCACAAGAATTATTAGATATATGGAACGAACAAAAGGCATTAGGGAATGCTTAGTTAAGATTTAATATAATGTTGCCCAATGTCCTTATTCGCTTGAGAACAGTGTTAAGAATTTGGTCATATACGATTATTTTAAATGTTATTGTACTGAATGCGATTGCCTCGTTAATGATAATTATTCCAAATAGATTTCTAACATATCTATTTTGCATAGCCTGTGTAGGAAAATGAAGCCATATAGATATTCAAGTTTTCATGGTATTTCATTATATTCGTAGAGTTGTGTTGAAATGCTTTTACGATCTTTTCAAATTTTAGTATTTAGTACGAGTACATAAAAATGCCAGATCAAATGTATCTGCGGAGCCATTTAAGATTGAGCACTCTAGTACGCAATATTATTAACTTAACAAAAATTAAATAATTGCAGCATAAACCTAAGAGAATCTCATATAACATGTAATGATTATTATTAGAGCATATTAGTTCTTTGAACTTTTATTACAAAAGGCATCTACACTTCTTTACTTACGAACACAATATAACATTATGCGACATAAATACATGTACGCCTTCGTAGGCATTGTGATGATGAAAGTATGCGAAAATACTGTATAAAAGTTCATCAATGTACAAACATATTCTACACTGTTAATGATACTTTATAAACCTATATATTTACAATTTTGTACTTGTTAAACCATAGTCAGTGGCAATGTGCCTACTATGGAAAAGATCAATATTTTAATAAATATATTTTCAAAACTAAGGACTTGCCCTCATTGTCGAAACTGTTGCTTGTCCATGTTGGTCTTTACTAAAGTTTGATCTAAGCTCGTAGCCTCCCTTTTAATCATGTTGAGAAGTAGCTGTGAACTTTCCAAGATCTGTAACAAATGATGATAACATCATTATAAACACTCATATTAATGATATAATAGTGTCATGTACATTCCATTCTTAAGGATTTAATTAGTTTTAGTAATGAGAAAAATATATTAGTAACAGAATGTAACATATGTATGTAATAAAGCAATGCAAATTATACATCATTAACAAAATGTCTATTTTATTCTATATCACAGTGTAATTAATTATACCGAGTTGAAGCATGTGCCAGACTTACTGTGTCAATGTTATCTATTAGGATTTCACAACGTTCAATCAAAGCTATTATTAGTTCAAATTTTTACATATGAAGTATAACAACTAATCAAAGTTTACCTTCATATATGCAGTTTCTGTATCTGCAATTGTTCTGTCATACTCATTCCGTACAGCTATCCTCTTTGCTAGACTGTCATTAAGACGAGTCAATTTGCAGGACATTTTTTCAATCTCTCGCTGTAGATTATTTTTCTCCTCTTCCTGCGAATCAATCTGTTCTTGTAATTCAGTTCGCCTGAGTTTCATCTCCTCCAAACCTAAGAAAGAAAAACCAACAGTAGAGTAAACTTAATTAATTATATATTCAAAAATATCACCTAACAAAATTGCATATTCCTGAATAGAAAATTTGGTAAAACTGCAGAATACGAGTCCTTCTTGAAGAGCTTCATGTAAAAAAAAATTCTAAATAATTCATAGCTAGCTTCAAGAAGGAGTTGTATTCTGCAGTTTAGCCAAAAATTTAATGATTTATAAACATTTGAATGTTCAGTTGAGTAATTTAAGAGGCTATGTTTTTAAGTAACTCACATTTTACAAGTTCCTGATTATATGTTTGCAATGCAGCTCCGTGTTGAGACATCACAAAATCCACGCGAAGGAACCGTTCCTTTATATTCCGAGCATATCAGAAAAAGGAATTTATTTAATGAATCAAAAGTGTTTGACAATTTTTAGTTTCAAAAATTTGATGATTGAAAGCAGGGGCAACACGAAACGATACGCGGGAAAACGTAAACCAACGTAAACCGTCCCGATGTAAGAATTATTCATCCATATGGACAAATGTCTATGTAAACGAAGAATATAATAAATTCATAAATATTGAAAAACATTACTATTTTTCTCTAGCTCAAGACTGTTTAATTGTATTTAACAAACTTTAAGTACAAGTCTTTTGACTTTTGACACATTTATCGATGCCTATCAATGCCTATGAATAACTTTTGGGCCCCGATGCTCAAAGGAGTTTGTTACGGAGTGGGGTTACGTTGAAGCAATGTGATTGGCTCTCCCAATGACGTAGACAAATATGGACACAGAACGATGTCGCGACTTGTTGACCGAGCTGTGCGTGTTAGGTTTTAAACCTCTGTTTAAACAATTAACTTGTAACCTCTCTGAACTTAAGAACTGTGCATTGTTTAATTTATGTATGCGATATGTGAGAGCATACTAATAAAATGCATGATAGCATTATGTGGTGGGTTTTTGGAATTTCCGTTTTTGGAGCATATTCGATGTTCAGAACATTGTTTACACGGACATCGTGACATAATACCTAATAACTCATATTTATTTGAAATTGTGAGACTATTTCTTTATAGAAAATGAGCCTTGAGTTAAAAAAATTTACAATAAATTCAAGTGCTCCAGGAGAGAATGACAGTTTGAAGGATCGACGAAGTTCTTTGCAAGTAAATTTAAGCTATGTTTCAAGTCTTACTAATTGTTCTGTCGAAGATCATGATGTTGATTCATTGGATAAGACTAATATGACCAATGATAAAACAGTCATTTCCTCAAAAGAAGTTCCTGGTCAAAGTTTATTTGAGAATGTTACAAGGCGTAAGAATTCTCAAAGAAAGATAAAGAGTATCACATCGGTGCTACAGAATTGTAATATTGACAATACTGACAAAGATAGCAGCAATGAAACAAATAAGATTAATGCTACAAATAATGATATTTTACTGAATACGAGAAATAAAAATGAAAAAAAGCTGCATGCAATGAATGTCATAATGACAAATCTTAACAACGATAATGAAATGCAAAATGAAAGAATCATGAATACGTTATACAAAAAGTCTACACAAAATACAAAAATACAGAAAAATAATGTCAATATGCTGAATATTGAAAATAAGGATCAATATTTAAATGAAAGTTGTAGAGACTTAAAAGATGCAATTTTAAGTAAAACCATGCAACTTTTTGATAAACAAAATGAATACTCCATAAGGACCAGTCAAGTTATGGTTCAGAAAGAGTTGATGGAGGCATTTGTACCTATAGAGCGTTTAAAATCACCCCGAATACGATTAATCGTAGAAAATGAGGATCAAGTTACAATGTCAGATGGTAGCTCAGATTCTCCAGTACAGATGACTTCTATGAGATTTTCCGACAAATGCATTACACAGGCTAAGCAAAAATCTGTTGATGAGCCTCCAGAGACTGAAGATCGCCTTGAAGATAATGAAAGTATTATCAGTACACCAAAGAAATCCATTGGAAAGCAAAATATGTCTACTGTCAAATGTCGTATTATATCTGTTGTACGAACGAAACGCCTTTTTGAAGAACAAAATAAGTCAGATGAACGTCGGGCACGAAATATATTAAACGTGTCTAGATCTATTGACCAAAATAAACATAAAACTATGGAACTCGATTCTGATGAAACCACAATGTCAGATGATGGTGAATTGGAGTCACCGAGAAAACGACTAATGACGGAAGATATTGCTCTACAGAAATGTCTTTCGAATAAGAACATAATAAATAGCCCAGCATTGGATAAGGAAATTTCACAACATCAAAGTCCCATACTAACAGGAACCAATAGAAGACTCAGCTCATCGAAAGTGTCCTTAAGTCTTCGATCTAAAGAATTAAACCCTTGTTCAAGTTCTACACTAAGGCATGATAAAACTTCATTAAGTGACAATAGAAATAACGATATATTACCTGCTGCGCCAAGTGTATGTTCTTCTTACGTAGAAGAATATATCGAAAGAATGAATCAAGAACAACAAGAGACTAATGATAAAGTAACTTCTGAGAGAAATACAGGGGAAGATATTAGTGAACTTGGCATTACTGTTAACGGGTCTATACCTATGGAAATTACAGAAGTACAAGGGCTCGGACTCTTTGCTAAGGGATCAGCATCTTCTAAAAACTCAAATCTAGATGAACCTGTTATACATTGCAAAACTAATAATGAGATGAGAAGTTCAAAATTAATCATTCACGACGACAGCAACGAGGCAGACACTTACGAAACATCTCTAAACGTGAACACTTCACTAGATAGAACAGTAGATAGTGGAATTAGTTGTAATAAACAATTTGGGTCATTAAAAACCATAAAACAATTTTCAAAATCAGCAATGGAATTGAATAACATTATAGAACCAACAACAGAAAAATGTTTAAAAATTGTTAATGAACCGAAAATCGGCAAGGTACCTACAAATCCTTTGTTTAAGGAGCCTGCAACTTATTTAAAGTCTGTGTTAAATGAAGAAGAGGATAGTAACTCTACTGTTCGTACTTCACTCAATGTTAATACTTCTATAGATGGTAGATTTAGCTTAGCTCAAGCAGAAAATCTTTATTTAGTAGAAGAAAGTCCAGATCTAGAAACTGAAGACAAAAGTGAAAAATCAAATGTCGTAAATATGTCTATGGATGAAGAGGAATTGGCTTCAGATAAGAGAGAAAGCACATCCACAGTGCGTACATCCTTACAAATGAATACTTCTTTGGATAATCTTAAAAGATGTTCACTCGTACGAAATAAAAATAATAAAAGAGTTCAACAGCTGTCTACAATTGATGATGAGACAACAGAACCAATAGATCAATCATCATCTGATAAATCCGCACAAATAAATTTAGAAAAGAAATCAGACGACGACTGCCGTTACTTCAATTCTCTGGAAGACATGTCTTTGATTGAAAGATTAAGAAATATTTCTAGAACAAAGCGAATTAGTTCTACATCAAGCAGTCGTCCATCAACGAGAAATGAAGAGGCGCAAATATCTGTTCCTGGAACAAATAAGAACGAGAACATACGAAGTAATAGACAGAGTTTAAAAGATGGCGTTTACTTTATAGAAGGTACACCTTTCCCAGTGAGTCGCTCGGTTTTATTAAAATCACAAATAAAGTATAATAGCAATGCCAAACAGTTAGACACTCAGAAGTTTCCTTCTGCAAAAGACGATGAGAATCTTGATATGGATAAGGATTCTTCTAGTTCTGTGGGGTCGTATCATTGTTTAGAAGATAGATTAAGGATCAAAAGGTGAATCTTCCTATGGAATATTTTAACAGTAAACTTAAGATTTGTCTTTACAGATTTAAAATGAAATCTTACTTTATGTCTAGGTTCACAAAGTCACAAAGACCATATCAAAAGAAACATCCTACCAGTTGGGTACGAACTCGTTCATCTGTTCTTCTTGATACAATCGTATTAGATAACTCCTCATCCAGGGAAGATTCGTCTGATGGTGAGAAAAATAAACAGACAATCGCAGAACATTTTCCTGATGCAAATGAGAAGACGGAAAATGACAAGGAGGAACAACCTAATGATAAGGTGGAAAAATCTAAGAAAAAGAAGTTGCTACCGCTTCGAGAGACTTCTCGATTGATTTCATTAAGTCCAGTAGTCATGGAAAATCATTCACCTAAGGAGCCACGAATTAAAAGGAAATATAATAAGAAACAAAATAAGGGTAAAGTAAAAATTAAAACAGTACATAAACCTGCATCGCAAAAGGAAATAGATGATGATACAGCATCAGATGAGAATTTGCAGACAGTCTATACTCAGACCAAAAAACCTAAGAAACGACGAAAGGTGATTAGTAAAAAGATTGTCGTGAAAAAAATCACAAATTTAGATATAATCGAACAATTAGAAGCTAATTCCCAGAAGTCACTGAATCATGACAATTTGTCTGGCAGAGCTAGATCATCTGTGAATTATTTTCAACCTGAAAAAAACATTCTCTGTAATTGGCGTAAACGTAAGACAGAAAAAATAGTTATTGTCACAACTGGACTGTCAAATGAGTAAGTCACTATGATTGTCTATATATAAATGTAACTTGCAGTACCACATACTACGTATTATTTTACATGTTTTCTAGAGACAAAGCTCTAGTCAAATCCGTCGCACGTTCTCTTGGTTCAGCACAAATTGAAGCAAACGTAACTCAATACACAACACATGTGATAAGTACTGGAGTACGAACAATAAATCTACTCCGTGGGATCATAAGAGGCTGCTGGCTTATCACGTTAGAATGGATACTAAAATCCTTGGAAAGCAATGACTGGCTGGACCCAGCAGGATTCGAGATGAATCATTTTGCAGATGCAGTACAGGTATGCCAAGAACATATTTTCCTATATTGTAAGGAGTCTGTGGTTTTTATTGACCATTATATTTTTATCTAGAAAAACCGCAGGGAGCGTCAGCTTTTTGGACACGGTTACATTCCGGAACTATTTGCACCCTGTGGATATGTATATATTGAAAGTGGTACCACTCCACCTCAATCAGTGTTAAAAGAATTAGTTAAAACCGGTGGTGGCTGGGTCACTGAAATACCAGAAAATGCTAAAGTATCTATTGGTCGGAATGGTCTAAAAGAAATTTGGATCCTCGACTCCATTACCAGTGGAACTCTACAGCCTTTAGATCATTACAAAAGGAAATGAATAAATTTTATATATAAATTACAGTACAATGCTTTATATATGATCATTCTTACTTATGATTTTAAATTGCACAAGTATCATGACATACAAAAACGTATTATAACAAAATTCACTAAGAAATTCTATTTGTAAATACATCAATTATACAATTTAAAATATTATCGATAATAAAACCATAATTTATACAATTACTCCTTTTTTACCTCGTCACAATTATATACAACATCAAAATCTATACCTGTTTAAGAGACTTAACCAAAATATTATACATCCGCGTTTAAGACTTTCTGACTCATACTACCGCTTTGGTGAAAAGTGAAAATGTGACGCTTTATCCGTTAAGTACATAGTTACCCATTCTAAAATACATTGACAGCAAATATGTGAATATCTTGTCCCTGTTTATCAGCACGTGTCTAAAAGAGAAACAACTATTGCTGAGTTAGAACGATTGGAGTATAGCTTTGGAGTATGGTATTCGACAGACGACTGAGATTGTGAGGTTAATTTAGGTTACGTCAGACAAAGCAGTCACTCGTGGCGATAACAGATGTACAAGATGTGTCAAGTTGATTTAAGTTTTATAACATGCTATTTTGCACCTTCACAATAAGATTGTGATTCTATAAATTGCAATTATGGACAATTATTACGCCAAGTAAGTTTTACGCTGTATAGAATCTCCTTGTTATACTTTCTTGATCACGGAAAAAAATTTTGTTTTCTCTAGACTTTCAAATTTTTTGAGATGGATACGTTCAATTTTTTTGCGATTTCAGGTCATGTCAAACTTCTAAATTTGTTTTTGTTATGTCATTTATCATCTTGTTGTTATTAGTTCTCAATTGATTAATTTTGATCGGGTCATTGTCTCGAAGTCTGAGCATCTGCTTGGATATGCGTCTATGCTAAATGCAATAATTTCTTTTATTCCAGATCTAATTTTTAACAACCTGTTATCTTTAATCACATGTTGTGTACGTTATATACTGAATCTGAATGTCTTTAGAATTAAACAAATATAACAATATTATTTATTGATGAGCTGATTGTATTGTTATAAATCTCTTTGACTTGCGAAATCTACATCTGATAGAAAGTTAACAGCCTTGTGTTGGTATATGTTAGAACTTTCTGCATGGAGACTTCTCTATTTATGACTTAGAAATTAATAATGGAAATCGTGTTCCGTTTTTATGTAACTGAATATTTATTATTTGATTTGCAGTTTGAGCGTGTATGATTCTCCATCACCGGAGACTTGCATTCCAGTACCTAGACATAATACAACAATAATTACAGATGTATATGCTGGTATTCCAGAGAATTTGTTATTAAATTTTATTGGATTTGTGGTAAGAATCAACAATATATTGCTTTCTAATATCATATGTTTGGAAATTGTTTCTGTACAGTAAGACTCCATGTGCATGCACACTGTATACACTTTTTAAATAATATTAAATCAAGTTATATAATTAAATAATGTATAATGATCTATTGTTTGGCAGTTTCTCGTTATATTGTTTGGCCTACTGCGTAAGAAGGCATGGAACTATGGCCGATTGGCATTACTACACAAAACAGATAACAGATGGATGGAATTATTCTTCGGTGATAATGATAGCAGGGATGCTGATATAACATGTATAGAAGCATCCGTCAATACTCAATTATCTCAAGTTGATAGAGGATTTCTGTCATGGATAGTTACTGCATTCAGAGTAACGTTAGTCTAGAAATTGTCTCCAATGCAGTATCTAATAACACAAAATCTTAATAATAACTCGTTTCAGGGATGAGGAATTGTTGAGACGTGCAGGACCTGATGGCTTACTATATATTTCTTTTGAACGTCACCTAATCATATTAACAGGAATGATGGTGATCGTATCCCTTTGCATAGCATTACCAATAAATTTTCATTGTAATATGCAAGGTGACAATGCTACGTTCAGTCACACAACAATATCGAATCTTGATCCAACATCTTCATGGATTTGGGTCCACACAATTTTGATCTTATCTTATTTGCCAATCGGAGGATTCGTCATGAGGCGTTTCATGAAACAAGTGGGTGTATAATTTATCAAAAATATTCATTGTGTTTGATAGTGGCACTAGAATATAATCCTCCATTAAATACTCATAAAACGTCTACAGGTAAGAGATGCGAGGCCAGCAGGTGAATTAGCAGCTCGCACTCTACTAATAACAGAAATACCAAAACACCAATGCAACGTAGAGAGTCTTGCTCAGTATTTCAGGTATATGAATAAACTAAATTCTCAATCATTCATTATAGGACACTCATTGTGTAAATTAATATTATTCAGAGTGACAATTGAAAAAATATAAACGATTTTAAATGTCTAAATCAAAATACCTGGCAACTACTCATATCCATCTTGTAGTTGATAGATCATCTTTCTATTAATGATAAATTTATGTTCCTAATATTACTTCAAATCGGTTTCAGGGAAGCATTTCCCACATTAACCGTAGAGAGCATAACCCTGGCACATGATATCAGAAGATTGTCAGCTCTTGACGAGATGAGAGATTGTGCGGAACAGGCACGTCTGTATTGCGAAAATTATGCCAGACGCAAGGAACCACTACGTCTCTACCCATATCCCTGTGGCCAAGTGATTGGCTGTTGCTGTAAAACAGTTAGTTCCACTTTGAAAATTAAACAACACTGTTTCCATCCATAACTGAACTATTTACAAGTATTAATACCGATCACCATACAGGTAGATGCTATAGAATTTTATACCAACGAAGAAATACGTTTGACTGCGCTTGTAGAAGAGGAGAGAAAGGTCGCCCTGAGCAAACCACTTGGAATAGCCTTTGTTACCTTAGGTAATTTGTAAGAAATTAATTAGTAACTGAAAAAAATATTTAAATTAACTTTCGTTAGGTACACCCGGTGCTGCGAGAACAATGCGCCGACAATTACGTTCTGCCCCATCGGTAAAGTGGACAGTGGAATACGCACCAGCACCTTCTGACATCTTCTGGGAGAATCTTAGCATAGCAAGACCATGCTGGTACCTTAACGCTACCTTGATTAATCTAGCATTGGGAATTACTCTATTCTTTCTCACAACACCTGCTGTAAGTTAAATATTATTTAATGTATCGTTCTTTCATTAATAAATTATATTATTTCCAGGTGATAGTAACAGCAGTTAACAAACTACCAATTACTGGAGAGATAAAAAATCTCAGTCCAATAGTATCATCCTTCCTGCCTACTGTTATGCTAGTGAGTGTAGCTGCCTTAATGCCTGCATTAGTTGGCCGGAGTGAAGCTCTGGTTAGACACTGGACGAGAAGTGGAATGAATCGAGCTGTTATGAGAAAAACTTTACTTCTTCTGTTACTCATGGTTCTGATACTGCCTAGTCTTGGACTGACCAGTGCCCAAGCTTTTTTAGATTGGACAGTGAATGCTGGAAACAATACAGGAAGATGGGAATGTGTCTTCTTACCTGATCAGGCATGCAATTCATAATTACTCTACTAAATTATAACGTATTGTACATATAAAGCATTTCTATAACGCATTTGCAGGGTGCACTTTTTGTTAACTACGTGATCACAGCAGCATTATTAGGAAGTGGTTTGGAGCTGGTAAGATTTCCTGAACTGGCTCTATATACTTTTCGACTGTGTATAGCAAGAAGTCGTGCAGAACGTATACACGTTAGAAGAGCAGTTTTATGGGAATTTCCACTAGGTGCTCATTACGCATGGCTGCTATTAGTATTTACAATGACTACTGTTTATAGTGTGGCGTGTCCTTTGATAACGCCATTTGGATTGCTTTATCTTTTAGTAAAACACCTGGTGAGCCTAATTACACCTTACTTCATAAAACAGGAATCTATAGTAGGTCCACAAGCGAAACATTCTAATTGCCAATGATTGTTTGCCAAATTTAACGTGTGGCGAATCAATAAAAAACTATCTGTTGCCTTTAGCAAGAGTACCGAGAATTAGGCGCATGCTGCTACGCAAGTTCGTATGATGAACCATGTGTTTCCAGTTGTCACTAAGCTGCTTTATTCGTGGACCAACTATAGGTATCAGTGTCAAAATTATGATTCATATAAATTACCTTCCAATTTAGGTGGACAGGCACAATTTGTGCTTTGCATATGGTCCAAGTGTAGGCGGAGGTCAGTTAGCAGGAGCAGCTGCAGGTGCAGCGGGCGCTGCACCTGTATTGGCACAAGCTGCTCTTTTAGCATTAGGACTAGTTAGAAGAGGTTTGTCACCCTTAGCTGCAGTACAGCTTAGTGGTTTAGCTGCTAGTATTCTGGGCCTTGTTACCGGGGCTACTTTGCCTGCTTCCAAGCCGAAGGTAAGTCTCAGAAACAGGATGTCTTCGGGTCCTACAATTGATCATTTTCAGGTTCAAGCACCACCACGAGATCTGGCAACTGGTCAAAGCTTCATAGCACCTGTGTTACGCAAAAAGTTTACATACGGTTCTCCTGTAGAGACTATATCTACCGGAGGGTCCAACTCTGAACTCAGTTCACCAGTCGCGAGGAGCTCGAATCTCGATGTGGAGGAAAGTCCAAAGCTTTATCAGAATTATGGTAGACAGCCCAGAGTATAGACGGGCTGCTTTCGTCTATGGCAAAAGGATATTTCAGTATAACTGAATCCACGGCATTACGTGGACTTAGTGCAATAATAAACGAAAAGGAGAATGCTTTCGTCGGCATTTTCGAAATTATAATGGAACTTAACAATGCATACTTCCGTTCAAAGCGATAAATGCATAAACAGTATAAGATAACATTAATCAAAGAGCATCTTCGGCGAGAACAATTTCGTAATCTTTTATTGTCGTTATTAATTTTTATTTCTAATCGTTACCCGCTCGTGATAATTATTAATACTTCAAGTGCTATTATTTTCTACAATTACTAACAAATCTGTACATTCATCTTGTAACGCTGTGCAATATTTTATATCAATTTGAAAATTGATTCAATTGATTGGGTGAAAAATTCACTTGCTAATTTCAGTGCTACGGATATTTTTTATTATCTGATACTAGGTTTTAAAGCACTATTTTCTGGGAAACGAAATTTTTTGTCATACTTTCATTCCAGTTTTTTTGGTTTGGCAAGGTGATGTTTTTGCTTCCGTAAGTGATTTTACATGTCTCTCCCGCAGATTATATAAAATATTTTCAGGATAATTATAAATAAGTATGAAGGAGTTTATACGGTCTTAAAGAGACACTGATCGGGTATTCGTTAACATTAAATGTATTAAGAATAATCGATTTTTCGATTAAAACAGTCGTACAATATGTTTTTCCTTTTCTTTTTTTGTTACTTTTATCTTTAGCACCAGAAAATCATAATACTGTAATCCTATTGGTACACTCGCGTCAAATTATCCCATTGATTACCCTCATCGGTTTTGGAGAGTAACGCACAATCTTAATTATGACTGTAAATTAACATAAAAAAACTGCGAGCTTCTAGTTTGACTTGATTAATTCGGCCTAAGTTTCTACTTTACTTTCAATTCAATAAAACCAAATGTGTGGCTTGGTAATTGGTTCTATATTTTTTTTACATTTACCTATCTCGTGGCTACGCATGCGAAAAATTCGTGTAGTTTTGTATTTCAGAAAGATGCAAGCCAAATTTTTGGCAGCCGGATAAGCAAAAAAAATTATTAGGTACTAATGATCTAAAAATCTGTTTTCTTTGAAAGACTTTTAATTTCTTAATCATTCATATTACGTGTGTATTGATAAGCAGAAATCATGTGCTGTACGATCAATACCTACCTGATAATCGATGAAAACATTGTAAATTTGTTACAGCGAATAAAATAAAGTAATATCTATAGAAAACATAATGATTTTTTCTTTTAAGTACGAACGGACGTCCTAGACACAATAATGAACAATTTTTTCAAAGATTTTCTTTTTTTTTTCTTGTAGTAAGACAACTGGTACCTATTGTATATATGTATATATTTTTACTTCTTAAACATAAAAAAATCAGTTGACAATTTCCGCTCGGTAACAATAAATTTCGATAATAACAAATGGTTAAAATTGCAATGATGATTATGTATGATACTAAAAGAAACAATTTAATCATCCAATGCGTTGATGAATGACAAACGGGGAAAACAGTAGAATCTTTTGGCAGTCTTTAAAAAAACTGTATTTTGGTCTAGGCGCCATCCTTGCTCTTGATTATAAAATAAAATGATCTTACCGTGTATTCCTTTCAAAGATAACATATTAAAATTCGTCAACACCAGCAACTATCGGTCCACAGAATTGCAGAGTAAATTCTAAAGACTCCTTATAAACAGATATCCCGATAGTAACTGTGTATCATCAATAGAAAATTAAAAGTTTCATATAAGGCAGTGTCAAAATGCTTATTCTAACATCATAATAGTCCAAATGTCTGAGACGCTTTAACAGGAAAAATAAAACTAAAACTTGGGCCCCACTAACATATATCCTGCTAGATTACTTTGTGGCAGCGAGTAGTTACAAAGCAACGAGCCACTCTCTTAAATAGAAACTGTCACCCCTCGCAACAATCTCAATAATATATATATATATATAACCACCCAGTTAACCCCAATAAAATCCAAATGATCACCAGGATGTAGAAGACAACCTTACTATCCAGGAGACTAGACAGTTTGGGTTCTCATTATGTTTGTTTTCTATATATCATTAAATTACCAGCCCGTACACTTTCATTCACTTTGCTACACCACAAGTACATAAATCTTATTCACATCCAATGGCTCAGCCATGGACACTCATCAGTCTTGCTCCTCGGTTTCGTCGACTGTCTCGCCGTTGTTATTTATCCTCAAGTGGTCTGGTTAACCTCAACCAAACTTCCGCCGATAATAGCTTCCAGTTGACTAGACGTCAGAGCATTCAGTGTTCTAATTCTTTCCTCCTCGCGTTGCGTTCTCAATGATATACGATTCGACACTCTTTTCCTTGATACTCCTGGCCCAACTTCCGGTGCGCCCTTAGACGTACTTCCGCTTTCCTCCTCATCATCCTCCTTCTGCGACTCTTCACCCTCTTCGCTGCTCAACTGAACCTGCGACGTATATTTCCGCTTAGGTGGACCCTTGTCAGGCCTAAGAACGGAAGGCAACTCAACAAAACGTCTAATTTACTTCTAGAACAAACAAATAAACAAATGCACAAAGGGATGCCCAACTTAAATAACGGGGAGCTACAGTGGATTCACAGGACTACGTGGATCGTGTTTCATCTTCTTGCTTCTGCCGATGTCATAGACACATTTGGTACGAGGACAAAAGTAAGAACGATTACTTACTGCTAATTACTACGCTATAAGGAACATGGAGGCTGATGCAAAAGTTCCCAGGTTTCTCTTTAGCAATAATACCAATTGTGGGGGTAAAGAAGTGAAAGATAATTAAAGACGTTACACCAAAGTATTCAGGATAAAGGGATTCTCTTGTTATCCGCGAGGAAACAGTCATTGAAACCAACAAGGAAATAGGGACAATGGGTCGAAAGAAAAATAATTTGAAAAAAAAAGTCATTTTTGTATCCAGTACGTCTTTCTTTTTTTCTCCTTATATCTCTTGCTTTAGAGACACCAGGTACGAGACCGATACATTGATTAATAAATCATAATAATTCATCCGCATTCGAATTAAGCAGCGATTAATTTTTACAGAAAAATTCCTCGATGCCAGACATCGCGTGTTTCAAGACAAAGTAATAAAAGAACGTTACATCTTCTAAAAAATAAAAAGTACAACGCAGTAGGTGTGCGTAAACTTGAGAATTTTAATTTTATTTCAAAGTCCTCATTCGTACAATTATAGAAACATGATCGCGTGGCTACGTATTTCAGAATTGTATCATTCTATGTAATTTACGTTTTTACGAAAATTGATAACGTTCTTTGATTAGAAAGCGATCGATTAATGAATTAACGTAAATAAAAAAACAAATGACATTACGGCCCACGTATGCCCAAATTACCATGGGCATAAATTTACGACGTTTTGTAGTTGTCATAGAACCATTGCCTATTCCGTCATGCTTAGCCACCACCCACGAGTCGGGGAAAGATAATATAATAAAAAATAAAGAGCAATTAGAGAACCGAACCGCTTTGTACTAGTACAAAGTTCCACGTGATTGAAAGATGGAAAGAAAGAAAAAGATATCTAACTCATAGAAAGCTAATGCTATATGAGAGCATAGAGCATAGTGAAGTTTCAGCCATATCCGCTTTTGCATGTTTATACGTACAAGTAGACTTCCGCAATTTCCGTCATATTGGTATCAGACTTCCCTGACGCCCCTTCTGCGGTTATGAAGACTTACACCGGTGATAGGAGAATCTTCGGCTTACCTCTACAATTGAGACTCTGGGAGAAGGTTCTCTGTGGACTGGGCTGTTTGTTAGAATTGGGCTACTGGAACCTCTTGAAGAACATTCCTTTTCGGTTTCTGTGTCGTTACCCGAATCCTCCTTCTCGTCTTCCAGTGGAGATTTTGTAGAAACCGTACCTTCGTGTAGCTTACAGGTAAAACCTCCCTTGTCTCCATACTCCATGAGATTGCCATCGAGATGGGCTAAGTGTGAAAGAGATAATGCAATGCACAGGGTTAGTTTTACGTTTTGGGTTAGGAAGTATGAAATTAATTAATGTAATAACTGAAATTATTGATTGCTTACCTTGACAGAAAGCAGTGCTACAAAAAGAACAATGTGCAGATGTCCTGCGACCACATTCTGCGCAGTGATGCCAAGGACAGCTAAACCTGCTGTCGAAGTCTTCAATGTTTACGCAGACCTTGTGATATCTCTTGTTGCAAGTCTTCTGATCACATTTTAATATATCCTCGGTATTTGTAAATGAACCACCACAGAACCAGCACAAAATTTTTCGCCATCTGATAATACATATAGGATTTATCACAGTTAATTACTAAACTGATCGCTAGGGTCGTATAAGGCACTTACCTTCTCTGACGTTTAACTTTTTCAGCATTCTCTATTTTTTTCTGTTGTATCGTAGTCAGCTGCTGTTTCTGTACCTTAAGTCCTATAAAACCACTGCAATTTGGTGCACCGCAAAGACATGGTTTTCTTGTTTCACCATCGCAGGCCAAATTGTAATTAAACGTAAGCTCTTCTCCAGGATCTATATCTCGTAGAGCGAACAAACCAATCCTCGTGTCTCCATTCACCGTCCACTTTTGTGTTTCGCAATTTGGCTGACACGAATGATCTGTAATCGATATTACAGTGAAATTAGAATCATAAACAAGAATGAAAGGGTTTTCAAGAATGAGAATACTTACTCATAAAACGACTCAGATTACCCTTAGGTTCTGCATCTATCATTCTATAATTATCTATAGTCAGGAAATAAAAGTTCTCGTTTTTTAGCTCTTTTTTGTGATTCAATCTACGCTTGTACTCAGCCTCGTCGATGACTTCGCCCACGTATTCAATGACAAATTGGCCGGCGTTAATAAACTCAAGACTCCTGAGTCCCCAACCGCGGCCAGCAGTATGGAAAGGCTCCATACCAGGGTACTGCCGCCTTACAAAATCTTGATTTTTACACTTTGACCCAGCAGGACAGATTGCAGGGTTACATTCGACAGAAAGAATACGATTAAGACAGTCCGTATCCGGTGCACATGGATTGTCCCATTCTGCATCACAGTCACAAGCTACCATACTCTCTACCTCAGTAGGTTTAACGTTACCCACCGGTTTGTTAACCTGGTGCAACAAAGAATGTTACATTTAAAGAATTTCTTCAGGATTAATAAGGATTTAATAAAATTGTATGACATACTTTTAATTTGACGTACGGTGGAGGTTTCAGTCTTGGTCCATACTCCTTGGCGGCAGCCCTTTCAGTTTTTAAACGTTGATGAACCTCGTTGGCCTCCTCCAGGGCTTTTCTGTAGGCTTCGTCAACGTTTCTTTTACCGGCAGTGACTTTTGTACTGGCGTCACCATCTTGATATAGGAATGCTCTTCCCCTATGAAAGTTAATTTTAATATATATCTATATTCCTTTACACGGAGGCTACGAAATCAAACACATACCTATGGACCCAGTAATAATTATTAGTTCCTAAGAACATAACACAAAATTCTCCTGGACTGTGGGCAATCGCAGCCACATTCTGTGGAACTTCATACGGATAACAAATACGTGAAGGCCACCAACGATAATTACCAAGTTTAACCCAGACAACTTCGCCGTAGAGCGGTAATCTGCCAGTCTCACAATCTTCACAAATAAATGCACCGTCAGGTGCATCGATACCTATGATAACAAGAAAATAAAGAATTAAACAGGAAGTTTTAAGTAATTCCTTTCGATAAAAAATTAGGATTATTTACTGTGATCTCACCTAGACATTCTGGATGAAAGGATGTTGGACACGTGTCGCAGCATATAAGACTCCCACCACGAGTGCACAAGAAGCACCAAGCTGCATTCAAAGGAGGCTGAGGCGATTTAAGATGTTTGGGACAGATGACCTGGCTGCCAGTTAATATAACCGAACCAGCGGGTATACACGATGTCGACGTGTGATAAGAGGAAGGGCAGCGAACGCAGCGTGCTAGTTTTTCAGTTGTGGAACGCGAGTGACTATCCTGAGGATTGTCTGAACTACAAGTATGACATACGTGATATGGACATGAGAGACGACCGCCCTGCCAGTGAGCCTGAATTATGAAATAGAAAGCGAAACAAGGAATAGTAAAAAGGACGATATAAGAACATGAAGAAATATGGAATTAGTTCACAGGACTAGGAAATAACTCACTTGAGGCCACGCCTTTAAACAAGCTGGATGATAGTGCTTTCCGCAAGCAAAGACAGAGCACCTCATCCTATCAGTTTCTCTTTCGTTGCATATGAAACATGCTGGTGCTACGCCAGATAAGCAGTCTATGCATTTGAATGTTTCTTCTTCCGATTGCTCATCGCTCTTTCCTGTAATTAATATTAATTAAAAAATTGCACACTAATTTTTATATAGGTTATACAATGGGACTCGTACCGTCTCCTTTATCATTGGAGTCATTATCATCGTCCTCAACATGATTTTCCTTTGTTTCCACTTTTCCATTCAGAACATCGTCTTCAGCGATGCTACCGTCCATACTGTGTTCTGGACTAGATTCGCCAGGTTTCACACAAGATAAATGAAAGTAGGAATAACAAGGTCCTCGACACCTAGTCAGTTTACCAGTTTTCTCACAAATTTGACAAACGCGTTCTAATTTTGTTCCCTTGAATAGGTTATAGGGTCTTGTCTTTTTCACTGTCTCAGTTCCACTTGTTTCTTCACTTTCGTTTTTATCCACTTTATTCCCCATCGCACTCAATTTCTCAGCTTTACTTACAACTAGGCTTATTTTCTCAGCCTTACTTGTCATTGATGATAATTTCTCAGCTTTACTCGTCACCAGGCTAACCTTCTCACTTTTTGACTTTAATCTTTTGTTTTCTCTAGGAGTTACAACTTCCTGACTGTCTGTTTCATTCTCGGTTAACGTGTCCGTCGGCGTACTACTCCTGGGCTTCATACTAGACTGATACTTTTTTCGTAACAAAGGGTTTAATGCATCCCAAGTTTTTTTTAAATACCGTCTTATTTCTGCCTCCGTAGCATCAGGCTGCTCGTCCTCTACCATATCTCGGTTTCTCTCGAAATACGTTTCAAAGTCTCCATCTGGTTCCTTTTTACGTCTCTTGGTCTTTGGCTTTGGCACTGGTGCTGCTTCATCACTGGAATCCTTGTGACTTGACGGTGGAGTTGGCGGTGTTTCTGCATTGATGCTGATGTCGTTTTTCTCATTATTTGCTTCATCTTCACGCTTCTGTCTCTTCATCTTTGATTTTTCTGAAATCTCTTCTTGGTCCCCTTCGTTTGACTATATTAATATGTAATGGAAAATTAAGTGATAACAAACTATTGATGGGTTCACGAGTCCTTATAAGACCATGCAACTTATAGGTACAGTACAAACTTACACTGTCTTGCTTATTGCGTTTTGAAAGAGGCTCATTCGAATCAATCGAAAGTCTCCTTTTCTTGGGCTTATAATTCAGTTTCATGACTCTTGGCGATTTTGACTTCGACTCCTGCACTGTAGGTTGGAAGACTTCAGATCTTTCTAGATCTGTCATAGGTAAAACCTCCGCAGCTTCCGAAACCGCTCTCTCCCATTTTTGTTTTATTCCTGGTTTGACCAAAAACGCTGCTGCGTACTTAGGATGCTTCTTTTTTATTGTCTGAGTGACCGACTCAGCAAGCTTTTGAAAATCGTCAAAACCGGTAAATGCTATCATTGAGTTCGACGAGACCCAGCTGTGGCGTCCCTTATCGCCGAAATATTGAACGTGTATCATTATCGTCTGTGCTCTGCCGGTTGCTGATTAAGAAATTTTCCAATGAATGCAAAATTTGATTTTATTCACTATGATAAAAAAAATGGAGCGACCACAATTTATAGAACACTGAATTATTATTAGTACAGGGCTAAAATGCATGAAGGTTAATGAGTTAAACCATCTTTTAAAATATAAGGCATCTCACAGAAACAGTCTAACTGGAATGGCAGAGACTCATATCTTTTAGCCATTTTTATAATTATTCTGACCAAAAATGATTGATTAAATAAAATATAATTTATAGTTTCGGTACTTACATTTTATTTTGTGGTAAGAGAATGTTGCAGGATCCAATGTTACAACACATGGCCAAAAAGGAAAAGTACCAACTCGTGCCCAACCTAATTGACCCACCTTCCATTTGCAGTCTATCGTTTCTCTGTCTACTTTTGGGACAGAAGCTTCTTCAGTTATAGGAATATTTGTTTGTTCTACAGATGGAGCCATTGGAGGTTCTTCTTGTTCTGGCTTTTTACTGTCCTTGAAACTATTGTCTAATATACCATTGGCATTTTCAATAGAAGCCTGAGCTCTACGTATCTTTGGTATTTTAGAATTCTGCAATAAGACAAATATTTCCTCCAAAATACTTGTATATGACAATGGTACATAATATTCCAAAAGAAATACAATTAAATTATAATTAATGCATAATGTTATAAATATTGGTATTTGTGTGAAGGGTAATAAATGTACAAAAAAATTGAAATATTTTGATATTGTCATCCTAGCAAAACTTACCATTGTAAACATGGCGAATGTGACGTAATATAGCACCTTCATTAGTTGTACAAAATTCCAAACAAAAAGCCACTGTAATATTAAAAAGAACTAACTAATCAAGCCTGTATATATTACGTCGCATTAGCCATGATATTAGAGCCTCTACCAAGATATTAAACAGTAGCCAATAAAGAAATAACAACATACCTTTGGAGAAGAGACTATAGGCATGTTCTTAGGAGACTTGGGTTTAATAGCACGACCGTAACGGCTAGTACCAGGTGAATTGATGCTTGAACGTAAAGTACTCTTTTTCTTGCTAGTATCAGATGCCTCTCTCGACTCCTTGTCGCTTTTGTCATGATCACTTGACTCTGAATTTTCCGTTGAACTCTCTTCATGGGCCTCTGCATCAGACGAGCTCATAGTGACCCGTTAGAAGAGGATATCTCGTATCCCAATCAAAGAGATCCTCCAGATCATGGAAGTTTAACTTCCCACGAGTCGTTCGATGCAAATTACAGGAACACCAAGCGTACCTTCGAGACGTGTACGTCGAAAACAATTTCCACTACCGCTGAAAATAGCCGCGATGGCCGATTTTTCGAGGGTTACCTCAATTCTCCAAAATATGCCACGTTTTCATGTACCAAACGTACTTCCAGCAGTAAGCTTCACTTCGGCTTCTACGAAATAGATGATGTTTTGATTTTTGCTCTAGTTAATTATTAAAATTAGTGAATTGTACCTCGACCTCACGGGATACGTTTCCCGCGATTTTGGCCGATCTTCGTAACCAAAGTTTTTTCTTACTCTTTTTACCGCACCAACCTTAGGGACTTTTTATTCTTCTTCCTTCGGTCATTAAACAGTCCTTTTTTCCATCCGAAATAACGAGAGCTTGACTAGTTTCTGTCGAGTGTTTATGCAATTTTCACGTGGCTATTTAGGCTGAAGGTAATCTATTACAAATAGTGATGAATAAATACGATTTCAATGGCATTTAATTATCGTACTGCCTACCTGCCATTGTCACTGATTGGTGGGGAAAAGAAAATATGGCATCGCCAGTTTTCCTTGTTAGAATTCCCTAGGTCTTTCTACTTAAATTTTATTTGATGCTTCGATATGACCTACTAATTTATCAACAATAAATGTCTGTCAGTCATTTATGAGTATCGAGTAATTTGGAAATTAAACATTTATATATATATTGTTGCAGCTTGAAATAATGATTGACAATATTATTGGTATGGTAATTTAATTTACAACATATTCATGTAACTTATTTTATTTGTTGACAAGATTACTTTTTTTAATGTTTATGCAAAAGTTATGAATGAAAACATATTAATATACTGTATGTAAATAACATTTTATAGACACTGTATCATTCAGCATTTACAGAACCTTGCTACTACATGTTTTTCAGCATCAAAGTCAATTAATTCTCTGAGACCATTGTCTCTAGCTTGAGCTTTCAAATCCTTTGTAAATTTTTCCAAATCATCTTTGCGCAATTCCGTTAAGAATTTTCTTGACTCGATTAACATCTTTCCTCCTGTTTTTAATAATGGTGCTGTGTTTCCCAATTGATTTGTCATATTGTGTGATAGCCAGACGACGTCAAACTTATTCATAAATTCTAATTTATTCTTGTAATTATCCAGTGCCGTTACAGGGTGTATGATTATCTGCAATAAAGATAGTCATTTTAATTTAAATCTCGTTTTCGTCTAGACACAGTTAACTTCAAGAAATTAAAATACCTGAATATCAGGAATGAGTTTCCATAAAATGGTTTCTTTCATTCTTGAAATCGTATTGCCCAAACTCCAAGATTCTTGTTCAATTTCACTGTCTGGCATCTCTGTCATTATGATACCATTTAAGATGGATGGATCTCTGTGTGCTGCCACCAATTCACAGCACAGTGGTTCATTTGTTCTTATTTCATGAATTACCTGTAACACTTCCTTCTCAGCTGTATCCGTTGCCCTTAATTTCTGCTTTCTAAATTAAAAATACAGAATCAAGTAACATATAATGATAATCCTATCAAATGCATTACTTATTTTTCTTGTCTTCCGTCTCCTCATCTAGAGCCCATGTCAAATAAGGGCCATTCGTTATGTCCCCCAGGTAGGCATAATGAAAGAAACCATCTCCCTGAGGTAAAATATTACTAAGCAAAGTTGGATTACTCCTAGCTGGTTCTCCTTCCAACCAAGTAAACGCAATTCCATTATTTCTCCAAAATCTAATTCCAATATAATTTATGATTATAGAATAAATACTACCACTTTCATAATATTCTGTTAATATTATTAAAGCAATATTACCTGTACTCTTGTATAGTTAAATTTTTATGCCCTCGGGGCTTCAATACCATATGAAAGTCCCAATCAAAGGCACCATCCTTATAATCATATCGAGTTCCTAATAATTTTCTCACTCTGCGATCCCAATACTCAACAACAGGAACACCCTCGCAGGTAGCACGTCCCCAAAACCTAGTAAAGTATTATACAGATATCCTAAAAGCCATTACTATTTAGACACTTGTATCAATAAAAAAAATTACTTAAAAATCCATTCCAAACGATCTCTGTCCCTATGTTTTAGTTTATCCAAAGACAGCCAGGGACATTCGATTGTTTTCGTCGGTATATCAACCAATCTATTGGCACGTCTGACCAAATATTTAGCTGTTGCAGGTCTCAATAACGTATTTCCCAAAATTTCCAAATAATACTGCGTAGCTTCTTGCAGACCTAATTTCATAAGAAACATAGAAACAGTTAACAGAGCACTGCAGCAATTAAGTTCCTCATGAAAACTCAATACCTAAATTTTCCTCTAAACATGTACTTAGAAGTAATATAGATCTGGCAACTTGCTCCATAGTTGGTTCGATAACATGAAATCTTATAGGACGTTTAGGATGCATGTAAGATGATGCAAGAGTTTTTGTGATATGTCTCGCATCAGCACTTCCTACAATTAAAAATTCCACAGGATCCTCCAAACAATTATTCTCACTCTCATGAATTTCTAGTCTCAAGTCCAACGGTGGACTATAGCCCCACCACATTTTATAAAAAAAAACTTCAAAAGTACACTTTATAGAAGACTTTAGTATGAAAAATATACTTCTCAGTACAAGCTTACTTCAATCATTAACATAGTAGATAGATAACTATTTACTGATGTTGCTACGGTGCAACAGTTACTATAGCAACTTACGCCACTTATACTTAACAAAATTTGAGTTAATCTACTTGTTAGAATATAAACAGTAATTCTATATAATTAATGATTAAATAAAGAGTACGGATTACGGTAAATAAAGATCAATAATAATCTAAAAACAAATTATGGCGTACATGAGTGATCGATATCTCCCTCTAGGACATATAAAACCATTTATTGATTTATGATAATATAGATTCTGTGACAAAGATAAAAATAACACCTTTTCAACCTCGCTCTCAACAAGGTTCCTTATTACCCTAATTATATTTAATTATTCATTAATTCAGCTCATTTGTCTCTTTTTTTTTGAGCCCGCTTATTACCACAACGTTGTAGAATGTCTGTCACGTGTCCCTTATGCTGGAATATTGCTATCAATTGCGTCCGGGCCTCATTCATTCCTTCGCTAATTAAACTACTTCGTTGCATGTTACCCTTAATGAGCTCGTTAGCCCGTTCCAAGCCATCATCTTGCCTACCCTTATTACCTTGTTGAGATTCCAACATGGAGAGTGTACTCTTTAATTTCTCGTGCACCTGTTAATCAAAATTACCCAAGTGGATTAATACAAATTTACTTCTACTGATTCTGTATAGATCATTCGATATTTTGCTATATTTTGTTGCTTTAACTGTTATATATACGTACTTGTTTCTCAAGCTCAGCGAGATCTTCCATTTGTGCGGTAAGGTGATAGACTTTCCAGCCATTTAATTTTTGTAGAACATGTGTTTGTTGTGCTAACTCTGCCACGGAAGGCCTTCTTTCTTCGCGTGGTCTTACGTCGCTAGGACGTCTATAGTGATGGAGTCTGCCGCCCCATCTGTTCTTCCACGAAGATCCTATTTTTAAATCAGAAACAAACGCATTGATTCATAATGGTGATAACTGTTCATTGCATTAGTTATTATCAATTTCTTTTCGCGGTACCGTTAACAACAACCTTACCCAGTAAGGATGGAGTTGGTCTTGTTCGAATGGCAGCAGGTACTCGTTGGTTAGACGATTGTTTATTAGCATCTTGTTGTCCTGAAATCTGTTTCTTCTCGTTACATTTTTCCTTTAATTCTTCCTTAAGTTCTTTTTTAATCTTTTCTTCAGTGATAAACTGCATTTCTTCCTCTGTACACCTCGCTTCGGTAAGCTCAACTCCCGTAAGCTGCTGCTTGCGCGGTTTCTTCCTGGGTGACATTTCCACAGTTGGATTAATCGTGATTCTAGATTGATCAGGCTCTTCGTCGAGACCTGGTGATGATGTGGCCGAGACAGTAGTAGATCCTGAACTCTGGCATCCACCACCATCCCGGTCTCCTCTTGGAGAACATGGTGGGCTCGAGGTAGAGACAGCAGGTGGTAAGGATGCCAGGACAGGAACCAAATTTTTTGCGACCCCTAGAATAATCAGATTTTAGAATAGATCAGATTAAGTTAGGTGTTCCACTTATATAGGCTGCAATGAAACAAAGATAACAATACCTTTCGCAGGCGAGCTATCATGATCTCTTTTTCGGAGTATACTAGGCCTAGGAGATGCGTTAGGCTTCGTATGAGGTTCCTCGTATCCTGGTTCCACTAGAAGACGAACCGGCTGTACAGCAGTTTGTCTATATTGTGAGTAGGTACCTAGCAACGTCATAGATCCTGTTATTTTGTGCATAAAATATTAACACGGATGACAATCTTACAGAAAAGTATTTTAGCGGATGTGGAAGTGCACTTATCAAACGTAATCTTTCAGTGTGACATCAAACAAATAAAAAGAACGAAGCGAAAGACGAGGGTGGAAGCCGAGTATCCTGTGAAAATACTCCCGGGACGCTTAAATGAGAATGATAAATGAGAAGCGTTCGTTAAATCCTGATACTACGTTAATTCAAATCCCTGATAACGGACCACTCACCCGAGGGCTCGAAAGAGTAATAGGTAGTGGTCTGAGGTGCGTGCAGGTATTGACCTTGAACCGTTTGAGCTGTACTAGAAGCCGACGTAGCGATGTTCGTATTAGTGCTGGACACCCTGAGATTCGATTGCTGTATAGATGGCTTCAGTTGTACTGTCTGTTGGACATTTTGCGCCTGGGGTGTCTTTATCGCAGCCTGCGTCACCCTGTTCGGTGCCAGAGGTAGCGGATGGAGCGACATTCCCGTTATCCTTGCGACAGACGTAGGGGTCTGCTGTGCTACCCGAGTTACGTTTGCTGCATTTGCCGTTGTCGTAATCACTCGCGACACAGTACCGAGATTCGAAAGGGACGTGACACTTTGAACTACCCTTGGTGTTCCTTGTTGTTGCTGTACCTAGACGAAGATGAACGTGGGATGTTTGGTTGTTTTTATAGTCATTCACGCTGGTACTGTCTATGAAGACTTTACCTGCTGCTGGGGCACCACGATACGACTCACGTTGCCGCTGGATGTTCCGCCAGTCGTACTGATTGCTAGTTGCCTTCCTACTGGCTGCACGGTTACTGATGCTGTACTGGATATCCTATTACCAGCTCCTATCACTGGCGCGGAAACGGCTATGCGGTTGACGGTCGTTGTGGTGCTCAAGGGTCTACTTGCTTGGCTGGGCTGGAAAAAACATGCCAAGCGTGAATGTTTTATATTAAATATTAGAGTGATCAAGTTAAGAACTTATCACTGAGATAACGAACTTGATTTACTTGTAGGGTCTGTGTTGCTGGTCTTCCTTGTTGAGGCAACTGAGCTATGCTGGTTACTTGAGGAGTCGGTGGTTTACTTTGCGCTACTGTTAATCGCGCAATATTATTATTTGCTTGGAGAACTGGTGTTATCAATCTGGATGGTGCACCAGGAACCCCTGTGACCACAGTGGCCTGCACAGGTCGTCCTTGAGTCGGTGATACCAGTCGTGGTTGCTGTCCAGCGTATGCTGCTGTTGGTGCTCTTGTTGTTACACGACTTACCGGAGGTACTGGATGTCTTTGCGGTTGTGCGTATACAACAGATGTTGTTTTAGGTTGCCATTGAGGATTTGATACTGTTGTGTTTGGTCTGTAATGAAGATGGGACTTAATTGATGCTCCGATGAATTAGAAGTATAGCAGAGTTGTGTGATAAATACCCAGGTCTCGCTATAGGTATAGATTGTCCCGTACTTGCACGGACAATTGGAGTAGCTACTGTTGATCTTGGGGCTGAAATGTTTGCAACAGCTGCTGGTCCACGAGGTACATGATACGTAGCTGGGATCGTTGTAACTATCTGCTGAGATTGCTGTCCTTGCTGCTGCCCTTGCGATTGGCTTTGACGTTCTACCGTACTTAACATTCCAGGCGATATTATTCTAACCGTGGAGCCAACTGAACAAAGCTGTAACAGTTGGGTGTAATATTATTATAGTTAATTCTCTGGATTACATGCAAAATGATATCCTTACCGTTGTTGTCATCTTGCTTGTTTCTGTTGACGGTGTTGTGCCAGGCTGTGCTAACGATTTCATTAAAGACAGCTTCGAGTTTAGTTCCAAGGATACAGATTTACCCACTAATCCTGTAGGTGTTCCCACTGATCCAACAACGGTCTGTGTTGGTTGGATATTTTGCACACTGCTTTGAGCAACATTTTGAACAGTCTGCACAGTCTGTATATTCTGTATCGTGGTTAGATTTTGTGCTACAGTTTGTACCACACTTTTTGGTGGTCTTTTTTCACCATTTCCATCTACAGGATTCATGTTTGGATCTACCACTCTGAATCCAATAAAAAATTAGATCAACCTTCGTAGCACAATAATAAAATGAAATTTAAAAAAAAATTAACTTATCACCCATATATATAAAATTGGTAAACATTATTCACGAACATATGAAAAATTGTGTATCAACTTTAATTGAAAATGAGTCCCATGATAAATAATTTGTGTCACACATCCGTCAGAAGTAAACAATTTGAACAAGTTATGAAACATGTTATTATTAGTCTTTTTGACAGACAGACGCTGGGCATTCTTTTCTGATAACATGAAAAATTGCACATACCTGCACTGAACAGTAGCACTGTTACAATATTATTGGAGCAATAATTATATATAAGTCGTTTTTTAACTTGATTTTAGTTTTTCATTTACTTCTTTCACAGAAAACATTTTACAAACAACATAGCAAACTCGACATTATTGTAGGCAGAGGTTGGATACTCTTATGTGAAGACATATATATACCCACGTTTTGCACTGCCCCTGTATCTACTGCGCAGAACTAAAATCGAATATCCCTAGAAATACTGATGGGAATTTTGAAAGCCCTCTCAAAGGGAAGGTCTAAATTGTTGATAAATTTAGTTAGGGTCTACTGGTTTAGTTATTCAATCAGTTGTCTGTAAAATTTCAATAAACAATATCCATACATGCTGTACCGATGCTATTTTCTTTTACTAAGGACTGAAGGTAAATATTTTTCTCATGCGTTTGATGCTGCAGGAATCTGACGTATTGACGTAACTTTGAAAATGCTGTCATCTGTGAATTTAAGCAGCTATTACAATTATCCTGGATAAACTGTACCCAGTTGTTGCCGCTGGTTCATTGGATTTTGTAATTTTAAAGCACGTTTACTGTAAATTTAATTTTGTTTTTCTGGTTATATCATGTTTCATAGGGTAATAGCACATTCAGACAGGTATTTTATATTGAATTATTACAGAAAAGTATTCATGGATACTACTCAAACTGAATGTGATGCAGTTAAGAAAATTTCAAAACATACAGAAGTTATCAAGGAAGGTAAAGCTGAGATTCTAGTTGCTGAAAAGAATGTATTTTATAACCCCGTGCAAGAATTTAACCGGGATCTTAGGTACAATTTATTCATTTCTAAAATGTATATTAGAAATTGTTTAATACTCTTATTTTTATATAAATATTATATTTCAGTATTGCGGTGATATCCTTTTTTTCAAAAATTAGATACAAGACTGTGCTCGAAAAGAAAGATCCAAAGTTAAAAGATAATGGAATAAATATTGAGGATATTAATTTACAAGCTGGATTAAGGAATGAGGTGAATATACATTCTTAAGAAATATAATTTAACGAGTTTCGAAATTTTTACTTAATAGTCTTAATCTTATTTGCTTATTCATTCCTTAGGATGGAATTACGGTATTGGAAGCATTATCTGCAACTGGTTTGCGCAGTATAAGATATGCTAAAGAAATCCCTGGCATTAAGCAGATCACAGCTAATGATATTTCTGCAAAGGCAGTCGATAGTATTAAAAAAAATATACAGCACAATGAAGTAGAAGATTTAATAACTGCGAGTCACGACGATGCAACGTACGTAATTGCAAATATAAAATAAATTAAAACGATATCAATTCACTATAAGTTCGTTTAATTTGCAGCATGCTTATGTATCGGAGCAGGAGAAATCGTTTCGATGTTGTTGATTTGGATCCATATGGATGTCCATCCATATTTCTAGATAGTGCTGTACAGTGTATTGCAGATGGTGGATTGCTTTTAGTCACAGCAACCGATATGGCAGTGTTAGCTGGTAATTCACCAGAAACCTGCTATGTGAAGTACGGTGCGATTTCTCTGAAATCCAAAGCTTGTCATGAAATAGTAAGAATCGGTTCTACAGATTACACATCCAAAATGATGTACGAATGGTAGTTGAATTAATCGTCAACCAAGAACTTACTAAATGACTTACTTCTAAATCAAAAATCTAACATTTATATTCGCCACAAACGTTCACAAATATTTTTGACTCGCAGGCTTTAAGGATACTGCTGCAGCACATCTCGTGTCATGCAGGACGTTACGGCCGATATATTCAACCAGTACTGTGCATCAGTGCAGATTTCTACATACGAGTATTCGTACGAGTTTTCTCAGGGCAAATAAAATGCAAAGCTAACACCAGCAAATTGGGAATGATATATCAATGTGTAGGATGCGAGACCATGACGATTCAACCACTTGGTGCAATTAAACCAAATGGAGGTTACAAACTGGCTAATGGACCTGTGGTGGATCAGCTGTGCAAGCATTGTCGGCATAAACACCATGTACGTAAACAATGCATAACTAGATAATATCTTGAAGATTCACTATAAAATCATTTTAGATCGGTGGACCAATATGGCTAGATCCTTTGCACGATCAAGTCTTTATATCGAAACTCTTGTGTACTCTTGATAACATGGAATTAGGTACTTTAAAAAGAATACAGGGCGTCTTAAATGTTGTACATGAAGAATTAGACGTACCATTGTATTATACACTTGATCGTTTGGTAAACATTTATTAATTATTCACATACTTTTGCACTATTTCACACATAGCTAAATATTTAATCTATATCTGTTAGATGTCCATTGTACGATGTCATACTCCAACTATTCTAGCCTTCAGGTCGGCTTTAATGAATGCAGGTTACAAAGTGTCATTCTCTCATGCCAATAAGGTGTCGATAAAAACAGATGCGCCAAATGAAGTTATATGGGACATTGTGCGAACATGGGAGAAGGTAATGGGTTTTTTTGTCAATTTTCTTGTAACATTTCTGTTTGCACTCATATAACAAGAACCTACTCTCACTCAAGGATCATCCTGCCAAACGTGAAAAACTTGATGAAAACAGTCCTGCTTTAGCTATTCTCACCCAGGAATGTACTAAAGAAATTTCATTCGACATACATCCTCTGGCTAATCCTCTTTCACGACAAAAACATTTGACCCGTTTTCAAGAAAATCCAACTTCCTTCTGGGGACCAGGTACACGTTCCACGACAATGTAAGTATCTCTGCTTTGCATACTTAAACAATTTATACAGTGTATTATATTTTCATTGAAAAACCTTTCAATAGGGTTCAGTCAGATAGATCAGATTCCAAGAAAAAGCGGAATCAGAATAAAAATTCAAAAAAGAAATTATCTGCGGTAACGGAGAAGATCGAAGAGATAAATGAATCTGATGAAACTGTAATTGAACAAGGACCACCTGCCAAGCAGGCTAAACAAGAATCGTGAATGACGCGTATACGTAAAAAATACTTTTTTATAGATTGTAACAAATGTTTATAATAAAAATAACGGACTAGAAGATCCAACGACGGACGTAATAAAAGTTTTATTTGGAACGGAAAGAAGGAATATGGATTATTGGCTTTAACTATAATAATGAACTATTCGTAAAGTTAATCTTAGGTAAATTACTAAGACTCAAATTTCATTGATTTATATTTTTGTTAAATCTAACACCTGATTAGTAAATTCTGATTATATACTCTGTGGTGGAAAAATTATAAATGTGTCTGATACTGATATCCATGGTAACGCCATGTCACAACTTTCCACCATTTGTAGCAAGCATTTATTTCGTTATCCTACTTTGTCCATTATTATTCATAGTAAAACGGAGTTTAATAAGGTGAAGAAATGAGTGAGGATATAAAGTTTATTGTCACGGAGTTAAATAAATTATTCGGAAGGAATTACAACTTAATCTCATTCGATGCTCTGAACTCGGAGGATCTGTTGCAAGTATGTTAAATAATTTTTTTTCTTCAAATAATTTATACTCCAAATACTATAAATATTTTATTTATATAATATTTTTAATAACTATTAGATCCTGAGCGATGTGTTATCAGAGATTGAACAACCAGGCGGATCCAGGATTGATGTAAGAACTGAAACTCCTGAGCAAAGTTCAGTCCGTATTTTTTCAGCTTTACGGATATTAAAATACCAGCCCAATTCCGATCCAGTAATATTCAGGTATAGTGAACTGTTTTTTATTGAAATTTCTATGCTCTGTTAATCAATCCAGTTTCAAAATCTTAGGCAAGGTCTCGTAAGAGGAGATGCAGAACCAATTTATGCCGTTCTTAAATGGCTTCTATCAAATATGCAACTGGCTCGCCAAAGAGCCTATCTGGCACGTTTCCTAGTGAAGGTGGGTAACTAAAATTACTTATCAGGAAGCTTTAATGTCTCGTTATTCGTCATCTTTAAAGCTGGATGATATTACAGGTGGAAATACCACTAGAGCATCTTGGTGATTCAGAAATGGCTGCCTTGTATGAACAGTACTCTAGGCTTGTAGAGGAATTCAAGATGGTTCATAAAGAAAGAGAAGCTGGGAAAAAGGTACTAATTTGAAATAAATGGCAATTTACAAAACAGTTAGTATCATATCCATCGTTATACAGGGCGGAGAAGCAGCTGCTGAATTAAAAGCAGATTTGGAAGCAATGGAAAAAGAGCGCGAAGTAAGAATACTCATGTTTACAATAAATTATCATCTATTCTTCTTAAGTATTTCAAGTAAAAATATTATTGAAAAACATAGGTAGTATTAGGTCGAGTAGAAAAAATGAAATTAAGAGCCGAACCAGCGCTTCATCTGCTTGAAGCAGCACGAAAATTGCGTGTCGAAAGAGACAAGGAACGAGAACTAATTGTACAGAAAGAACAGCAGCAAGATACTATGGTGAAGCTGCAGGTAAAATTATTAAAGCTTTTGCACTTTTATATCCTGTATTTAATTATGAATTATTGTCAGGTATCACTCCAGAGAGCAGAGCGCGAATTACAGACATTAAAACAAATGGGAGCTGGACTAACGTCTCAGGCTTTAATTCAACGCTTATCCGAAGAGGTCATGGTGCAAAGTGCTGTTACCAAAGAAAGACTTCCATCCGAATTAGCTGCTAAAAAGGCTCACGTTAAAGCACTAACTACGGTAGTGAAATCAGCACATTTAGGACCAGATGAAATTGTTGCCTTGAGAAACAGACTGGACATTGCTGCTCGAGAAGTACAGGCATTGGCTGAGAATAAGGTACATAGTCTATATTCCTTGTAACGTGTATATTGATATTAAGTTTTTATGTAAAAAATAATTATTGATAGGCTGTAGCAGGCGTTGCGGATAAAATGGCACCGTTTAGACAGCAAGCTGCAGCAATTGCTGGAATGAAACGAAATGCATTGGATAAGCTAGAACGAGCTGAGGCTGCAATGACGGACTTAAAAGTCAAATTGGAAGAGAAAAGAGAAGAAGCAAGACGTTTGGCTGAAGAACCAGCACCTAGAGGAGATGAACTCAAACGATATGTTGCTCGTCTTAAAACTAAAAGTGCTTTGTACAAACGTCGTAGAGCTGAATTAGCAGGACTCAGAGCTGAGAATGGAGTGCTTAATCGAACACTTCTTATTTTGGAAGCGCAGGTACATCAATAGATTCTCTAGGATTGACTGAAGCTTTTATACTTATGTCTGATTTATTTTAGTTAGCAAAATTAAAACCAACCGATGATGCAATGCCTGTTAGATCAGCTACGGTCCTGCCAGACGATTGTACAGTAGAAAATGCTGCTACGATCAATGCACAACTATCGAGAAATATTTCTGCATTCAGGGCTCAACTTGCACCTTTGTTAAATGGTACGAAGTGCATAGTGTAGGTTTAAGTTTAATCTTTATTTGGTTAACACATTAATTGGTACTGCTACAGAGCTTAGACCATTAAGACAAAAGTTTCAAGAACTAGAAGAGCGTTACATAGCTGCTTACAGGAGTTACAGTTCTATTGAAACCAGTATGGAGAGTTCAATGAATAATTTATTGAACGAAGTAAATCTTCTTAGAGAAAATGTCAAAAAGGTTATTTAAGAATGTTTTTTTGACACAGTTGAAAATTATAACAACTATTCTAATGTCATTCTTTAATTGTCTTCAAGGATACCGATGAAATAGAAAGATTACGTCAAGAGATAGCTACACTAAAACTAGCCCAAGACAGAATTCAAGAAGAGATCAGAGTGAGGAATATTTTTTTCTATACTGTAAGGATACTTTAACCGTGCGCCATATGGGGAGTGGTAGTTTTTAAATTCATTATTTGTGACAGCATTATGCAAGCCCTGGAGGAGGTCCAACATTAAGAGATGAACTAAACGAGATGATACAGGTGGAAGAAAAGAAGTCAAAACTCTTGAAGGATGATGAAAAAAGTTTAAAGGAACGCGCTATAGAGAGCGAGAATCAAACTCAACAGTGGAATAATTTGATAGCGTATGTAGTTATATTTCAATAATCGGTTACAATTTGCAGCAAAATCATGAACCAATTTGTTGCAGGATCTTTGAATGTAAATTGCAATGCGCCGAAGACAGTAAGAAAAGAGATGGTGTTATTGTCCGCGGTCAAGGAGCAGAAACACTCATATTACAGTAAGAAATCAAAAATAATATACGCTTTAATAATCCATAGTAATATACTAATACTTATTTGTAACTCACAGCAATATTTTCCTCAATATTATTTAAGATACAAAAATATAAACTATTGAGAAATCTTATTAGTACACTTTTCTGCGTATTATTATGAATAATGCGATTCCCACACCAGTTACCAACGTTGTCAGAGTGAATCGAATTTTCCATCTTTTCTCTTTCTACAAAAAACCATAGTGTTTCAATAATTATAGTATTCCAATACATTAATAATATAATATAAATATTTTTAGTTTAAATATTGTACCGTTGAAACAAGTGCTCCCAGATCACGTAGCACATACTCAACATCTTCTATTTCCGTAACTACAGCCATTGCTGCTGTTCTTAGAGCATCGCTGGCACGCACACCTTCGTTTAAATCTATGAAGAAATCTTGTGACTCTCTTGTTAATCTCAAACGAGCATAAGCCACAAATGCTTGGATGAAAGACAGGTGTTGCTGTCCGTTTTTCAGTATTTCAATAAACTGTTTATGTCTGTAAGGAATTAACGAGCTTAAATTCAGCACATTTTCTAGCAAAATAATTTATATACCCAATAATTCCATACCTATCATCGGAAGCCAATGCTGAACCATTATTACTTTTTATTAAAGTTTTTACTTGTTTGCTAAATTTCTTAGCGAGGGTTTGATCAGCACCTATGAAAGTACAAATAAATACATGTCACTGATAAAAGAATGATAACATTTATTTTGATTAGAATGAAATTTACATTATATTTACCAAGTGACATTAAATCCTCCACCGTCATGTACGGTAAGTCTGTAGTACAAATATTTTTCTCTTTAAACTGTAAAAGCAAATCCTTAGCGCCAAATCCACGTAACAACAATGCTGTCCTTCGTGTAAACTCAAAGGGATCATCATCATCGCATTGCCAATCCTTTAATTCAAGATCCATTTCTAATTGGCAATGAAATTATAGCAATACCTAAAAGCAATAATTAAGAAGACCATTCTTAAAACTAACATAAACAATTAACTGATGACATATTTGTAAAATTGCCTATTCCCCAATATTAACAATGTATCAAAATTGATGAAAAACAATATTAATAAGTAAAATGATGCAGACTGCAATTTTAGTTTGACTACTATAAAGAAACTATAAAATATTTCTCTATCTACTTACGAATTAATAACAATAATTATAATTATAATAACAATAATAGCGCGCTACTCAACAAATTACAAGATCCACGTGCAACTATTACTAACTTCATTTTACGATGTAATTAATCGACTAACCGACGTTGAATATCTTCACGTGGTAAAATGCCGTCTGGATACTTTAAATTTTTTTTTAAATTATTTAAAAGTCAGCTAAGCGCTTGACAGATTTCAAGAAAGTTATATATCTTATTGCATTACTGTTGCAGTCTTATTGCAGTCCTATCAAAAGAATAGTATTTAACTTTCCTATTGATAGAATAAAAAAGCGCGAAATTCCCGGCTCGTTTAAGCAAAATAGTGCTCATGTGCTCATGTCTCTTCGTTATCGACAACACATCATTGAATAACCTAATACTTAAAATAAATCACAACAATTGCACGGTATAATTAATATTTGATTTATTTATGGTAACTATAATTGACGTGATTAATAATGCAGTGGTATTTAACTTATTATTAATAGCATTAAATATTTGTGAGAATTTTTATGTTACTACATATTCGTTGACTTTCAGTTGATATGTTATTGACATTTCTTAGGAATATATTAATATCTTAATCGACTTTTGTAATAATTACTAATTCGACTATATGTAATCTAAATATTTGAATTTTTTTTTTCAATTCCAGTATTTGCATTGTACTGTCATTTATCAGAAAGTCTGTCAGAATGATTTTAAAGTCAATATCTACAAGATACCTGTCTATAGCAAGAGCCAAATGTTTTAGACACATGTCAACTATTGCACGTGATAAAACAAATGAAAACAGTACTAAATCAAATGCTGATGACACTAAAAATTGGCAGGCTGAATTATTAGCTACTATGAAAATTTTTCCTGACTTCCTTACGCCACAGGAAGAAGAGTCTTTACTCCAAGAAGTCGAACCATACATGAAGAGACTGCGATATGAATTCGCTCATTGGGATGATGTCGGTACATTACCCTTAGAATTGTTCATATTGTACAACAATTTGACATACTTTATTCTTTTTTTATTTTTCATTGCAGGCTATTCATGGTTATAGAGAAACAGAACGTGCCAAATGGAATGAAGAGAATACCAAAATTATCAATAAAGTTCGTGTAAAGGCATTTCCACCTGGTAAACCACAGCTTAAGTTTGTGCATGTATTGGATTTAGCTGCGGAAGGAAAAATAAAACCTCATGTAGACAGTATTAGGGTAATTTATACAATCGTTTTAATCGTTATGGCTTCACATTAGATCATGTATGTTACAATGAATCTAACAATTATTTCTTATTCTAGTTTTGTGGTGACATTATAGCTGGTTTAAGTTTGCTCAGTGATTCTGTAATGCGTTTAACAATGGTTAATCATGAAGAAGAATGTAAACATGATTTTTTTTTACCAAGAAGATCCCTCTATATAATGAGGTATCTATTAATATCTCTCTTTGAACAATATACTTTTTAAAATTTACATCATTAAAGTCACGTGAAATCTTGATCCTTTTAGTGGTATAGCAAGACAAAAATACAACCATGAAGTATTAGGACCCGAAGAATCGATATTTGAAGGAAAACCAGTGCCAAGAGCCAGACGTATCTCAATAATATGCAGATGTGAAGCAGAATCAGAGTGCGATTAGTATTATTACGTGGGGCATAAGGCCAAGTAAGTTGTCAAATAAATTTATTCTGTATATAATAAATAACTGTATAGCTAAAACAAAATTTTAAATGTTACATAACATAATGAAGAGTCCTCGATAATCTCGCGCCAAGTAGAGAGCAATGTTATAAAATTTAACAAATAAATATAGGATACAAAGAAACAGGAGAATACGAGTATGAAGAAAAAAAAATTTTCGTGTTGCACACCAATTTATTCGCGTGATGCATTGCGAACACAATAATATACACAATCTATTTTCTTACTTAGGTCTGTAGTATGAGGTTCCAGATTAAACCTCGTAAAATTTTTAATTAAAATTTGTCGGACCTTTTTTTTGACAAATTATTATATTGATACGCTGATTTACCTTTTACCATATCAGCCAAACGTTACTGATATGGTTCTGAAACGTTCATCAGAATAAAACTATTCCGAAATTTGAACTAGAGGGCAACTGCGCGATTAAGTTGTATGAGACCTAGGAGGACAGAGTGAAAAAGACATATGCAGGTAACAGAAAAACATTGAATGTAATAGAACGAACGTCTCATCGATGTGTATTCTGTCAATAAAATCGAACCTTACCGCGTGAATTAAATACAATAAAATCACAAATATCTCACCTACAGTTTAATCCGATTTAAATGATATATAAACTATATCAATGGATATTGCTTATATTTAATGATTAAAAATCTCGATGTCTTTGACATTAACTTTAATATTTCTTTGCTCTGTCTCTGTTTCTGACAACTGCCACTCTTCGCTAAGAATACCCTCAGTTCAAACTCACCTTCAATAACTCAAGACCAAGGAAGAAGAGGTCGAAAGGAGACAAAAGTTTCTTAGCAGAATTTCCATCGATTTCCACATTCGTTGCACAATACAAAAGTAGTCATAGGTTCATCAGCCGACCGAGTCTGAACTTGATTGTATGTGCAATTACGTTTCTTGCATTTTCCACATTTTAGTAACTCGGTCTTCGTACCCTGTACAGTAGCAAGTTGTGCGTCATTGATGGCTTCTTTTTTGAATTGTTCTCGCAATTGTTTTATCTCGTCGCTGGCCATTTCCTCCGCCGTCATTACGGCAAGACGGGCAGAGGAGATAGCACCAACGATGAAGTTTGTTCTTAAGGTAGGATTTTTCACATCCCTTAAATTTGCTACTCTACTGCGTACCTGAAACATTAAGGACAATTATATTATTACATTATGACATTGCCATTAGATAATTTACGTATTAGCGTTAGTTTTGGAATTAACAGGATTTAGAAAATGACGAAAACTTACTCTGTTTTTATATCTGTTATCCGTATTTTTGAATTCAGCATAAATTGCTTCTTCCAATTCCTCGGCCAACTCTTCAGGACTAGCACACCCATCGATGGAATTTCCATCCACTCTAAGTGCAGAGGCTAATAATTCTCTACACTTTAGCCTAACAGCATCTGTTGTGGTTGCTGCAGGAAATGAGGCTTGTTTTCTTTGAGTTTCCTTACTACTTTTCTCTTCCTTCATTTTCACGTCACCACCATCACCAATGTCTTTATCTTTCTTTTGGTCACTGTCCTCTTTATTCTTCTCAGACTTTTCCTCTTTCTTTTTGGAACTGCTCGAAGAACTAGAGTCTTTACCATCCTTGACAGGACCTGATATCAAATAATAATATTTCACCAATGATTCAAAGTATTTTATCAATAAGTATTATTTTCGCAAGAAACAGTATGATTACTAGATGCTTTAACATCTATTTACCTAAGAATTTCTTCCAGTTCTTAATGAGAGTCTTTGACAGAGATATAACTTCCTCATCCCTACTAGACTTCCGCAATGCATTCACTGTCATACCGATCCTTGTCTTCGTAAGTAATTCTAGGTCAACTGGTAACTTTTGCAGTACCTTGAGTAACTCCAGTGCCTGCTCTTGACCCTAACATTAAAATTACATAACATTACTCTTCACAGTAAGAATGTCATTCGATTCACCCTTTCAAAAGAATATTATAAAACAATTAACAATTTTTATGTGAAATTATAATAATAAATAAATATCTTCAAATTACAATAAAATATCAATAAACTACGTAAAAGAGCTCAATATTTTAGTACACATTTTTATTATTTTCATGTAAAACATAAACACAAATAGTGACTATGCATGTATCTTATCTGTCTTTATACCCTGGACATGAATATTATACATTTATTGACCAGAGTACGATTACTTGTTAAATACAGTTATGAATTCCACACGATGAAATATTAAGTAAAGCTAAATATACATTAGAACAACGTGGTACCGTTTTTATGTTTACATAGAAAAAATTGCCGCTCAAGTCGAAAACATATGCACGAAGTCTCGTCGAATCTAGTTTAACCACCTTGTATTTTCCAAAGAGAAATATTTTTCTTCAATAGAACTACGTCAAAGAATTCATAAAGCCGACAACAAGTTCAATATTTAACTAGTTAATACGAAATGCTTCGACGATCGTAGACATCTTTCCGGCTATTAAGCCCGCGCGTCCCTACACGACGTGTACCTTTCCTTATTTTATTCAGTAACTCACCGTTCCGTCGCCGCTCGACATCTTATTTAACTTCTTCTGAATACGCAACACCTCCTCTTCAGCACTCATTCTGACAATTCACGAGTTTCTTCAGACAAATCAAGGAAAACGCATGCGAATCGTAAAAATTCCACGTACAAACGGCCTGCGACGAACGCTAGCGATCGGCAAACTGACCGTAGTTTGCCTCGGTTCGGAACTTTATTCAAATAGACTATAACGAGTTACCGCGTACACCAGCGTACACCTTAAAGTTAAATAATTCCACGCTCGTAGCAATTTGCTGACTAGTTGCTAATAATTTATCAGAAATATGCATTCCGCGGACTATATTAATGAAAATACTGTTGAGTGGTGTTAACAATATTTTCTTAACTCGTAATCGTACTTTGGTCAATTTTCTGTAGTAAAGTAGTGGGTGTGACTGTAGCCATGTGTAAAATCCATAAAAGTTTTAATATCACAATTTTTCAATTGTACAAATATATTGGGGTGTAAATTTTATATAATTTTATCTGTTATTATTAGCCTACAATATTCTGTTCATTTTATTGCCGGCTTTTGGTTGAAATATTGAGCGAAATATCAAGCCTCCATGTTTATTCAATTTGACGTCATCTTTTTGCAATCAAGGCTTCTCATTGGTTGATCCCTTGCCGCCATCGGAAAGTTGAAATCAGTACTTTCGAGAAAAGTAGATGTAGACTGGTTTTTTAAATCATATAAATAATAGATATCGTAGTCAGTCAAAAAGATAAAATTAAATTAAATCGTGGATCTAATTACGATGAAATCTTCATATAATGACACACGTGTATACGTACAAATTTGTTTCGTGTTATCAATTTATGAAATATGTACATGTTTGGTAATTGATGCTAAATGATTGTCGTAATAAATTTTAAAATCAATTCAAAGCCTGATACCAAATTAAAATCTGTTTAAATATTTCGGGGAATATAGAATCATTCGAATAATAAACACGTAACAATATTGTTATATATATCAATGATAACGTAAAAAGAAATGAATTGCAATAAAAGTGATAATGATACGAATCCTGTATAGAAATTCATAAAAACGCAGGCTTATGATAAACGTAGAGTGACAAAGATATAACCAGGGAATCAAAATAAATTTGATCACCGCGATCGTAATTTAATTTTATAATTAAAGAAATACAATTACACGAAAAACTATCGCTCATTGATTTTATGCTACTATTTATCTTTCAACTATCCATCATTTTCTAGAATGACTTATGACTAAATAAATATTCTTTTAAATTGAAATACAAAGCTAGGGACATTCCATAAATTACTTTCCGATGAAGATGATTCGTCAAGATTTTCTATTGGTCGTTGGTCAAGACGAATTGCGCCAAACCCTGGAAAGCAGAAGCAGCCAGCACGGCTGCAGGTTGTTCCTCGTATTCGTTATAAACGAAAATTCTTTTTTCTATTAGTAATTTGACAGATAGTGAATTCGGTTTCATCTCAATAAAAATTAGTCAAAAATCATCATTCCCATTGACCAGTCAAATAATCAAAAAGAAATTTGGATAATGAAGATTGAGTGAAAAATGCCAAAAATAAAAGTGATTCGCTTAAGATCGGTCTCTAAGTGTGCGTACTAGTGTGCATATACGTCTTGTGGTTACTACGTTAATATAAAAAACCATGTAGGTATTAAACGATTTCTCAACAAGCCATTCGTAATTGATTGACTATCGAACAAATTGATTCTCTTTTTCACGTCGGCCTGAATAACCGTGAGGCAGCATGAGCATGCAATTTTTTTACAGTGTCTCGTACTACTACTTCCTATTGTCAACTTTGCTATCAATTAACCTGTCTCCCTCCCCATATTTGACAGCGGTCAATGTTCATTATTGGACGGACGCCTGTATTCGTTAATGTTTCGGACTATGATTCCGACCTTTACATTGATTCTTCTTACGTTTCATGACATTCATTTTGTGCCGATTATAAGGAGAGATGTAAAGGACGATTGGAGCTTAAGTATATTTATTATGAATTTACATTAAGATCGATAACTGTGGTTTTACGGATGATTATACTTTTTTTTACTTTCGTCACGAATACTTTTTTTTCTCCATTTTTTTAAACCTTTCTATAACGTATTGCGCAATTTTTTGGGCGCGTGACTTAATCTTCGGTCTATTTACAATTATTACATCGACGTTATTTAGTATTTTTGTTATCTTACTCGTTATTACATAGTTTGGACGTTCGTTTTTTAATTTTATTAAATATAGATTTTCGTTTAGTATTGTAATTATTTAGGAGCATGTTATGTTTTTCGATATGGGTATGTGATCTTATTAGAATATTTTTTTTGATTGATGTATTTGATGAATTTCTATACTTATGGATTTCATTTTTGAATTCCAGGATCATTAGGTGACCACGACTACTTTACTACTTTGAACCATAATTTTTGTTCAGTTTACAAATTACTTTGCTGAGTATTGAGATGGGTCAGTCAGGAAGTGTGCATCGTAGTCCCAAAACTCGGAGGCACAATCTACGAAGAATCTCACTTGGTGGTTTAGGACGAAGGCGGTCAAACAATTCTAAAAATCTGTCTCATACATTTACATTCATAGACGGAACACTGAAGGTGAGACCTATTAAAGCTTAACACATTCTACTATATTATCTATTGCTCTATCTTATCTGACAAGCTTAGAGCAAAGATTGCAACTATTGAACTATAATCTCTTGTTGAGACCCGATTACCTTCATACATAAACTATAGTACCTTATAATAACCATTATATTTTTTTAATTTTTATTCTTTGGTTTGATTTCGTCTATCTTATCATTAAAAGTTTAGAGATACACTATTCTGTTGTAAAAATATGCAGTTATTTATAACACAGATATTATGGAACAATGCCAATTGGCTATAATTCAAGATTATATATTCCAAGTCGTAAGCTCTTTGCTTTATCATACACTACTTAGTTGTTGATTATTCAAAGAAAAAGAAACATCTGAATATAATACACGTTTAAAAATATTATCAATTAAAATGAATATGTCAAAAATATACAATTATAGCAACATTAAATTGGTAAATATTTAACAAATTTTAATTCGCTATTACAGTATTCATTTATTCACTCTACTATCGCTTTTGTGTATACTAAAGTGTGTTACTATGTGTTCTTAATGCACTCCAGTTTAACTGATAACTGCTTCAAAGGCCAAGCAGCATACTTCCTTTAATCACTGTTAAGTAAATGTAATGGACCTTTGAAAGAAAAATCATGTTCTTAAATCTGTTGAATGATCAAATAGTTGTCAAACCATTTGAAAATGATACGTATAGTATATTCATTGTATTTCCATTGAGTGACATTTGAATTTAATTAGGAAAGCAGTTCCCCATAAACAAATATAAAAAACAAAGATATTACAAATTCCTTATGAAAAAGTATATAGAAAAATATTTAATTTCTCTCTTCACAGCATGTCTATCGCTTAGAAGTGAAATAAATTACTGAAATTCATGAGCGTCCAAAGCACAAGCTTTAATTAATTAAATTTGTGCTCGTATCTTTATTTTTGGTCTATATTCTACTAATAATACCAGGGATCTGTAACAGGTGGAGCAACTGAATTTGAACACAGCGACGGAGGAGGAGTTAATGACGTTACCTGGCATAACACGAGCCATAGCAACAAACATAGTCGCCCACAGACAAGCGATAGGACGTTTTAACCGTGTGGAAGATTTAGCATTAGTCTCTGGTGTTGGTGCTCATAAGCTAGAGTCGATAAGATTGGAAGTCTACGTACCATCGACAAATGGCAGCAGAACTTCCTCAAGGGCATCCTTGAGCCTAGACTCCGTTGGGAATGGAGGGAGTATGGTCGACGTTAACACAGCTAGTGTTTTCACTTTGCAAACTATCCCTGGAATGAACCAGGTAGACGAAAGTTCCCACACGAAAAAATTATGAAATTTCAAACAAATATAGCAGAAAGAATAATTAATAACTATTATCAAACGAATTTTTTTTTTATGTACTTAGGAAGTAGCAGCTTGCATCGTAGAAAGGAGGCTAGAAAAGGGACCTTATCGATTCCTAGATGAGCTTGCCAAAGTCCAGGGTATGGGAAAGCATCGTCTAACAATGATAAAACCATATTTGAGGATAGATGTTGACTCAAATGGTTCGATAACCCCCACACCAAGTAATGACACTTCTTCGCCATGCTGGTCCAATCCGAAAGCTTCCAGTACTCCGGTAGCTAATGGGATCAAAAACTTATCCAAGCAAACTTTGAAGAATGGAATATCGAAATCTTTAGCTGTGTAAGTTCCATGAAGAAATTACGTTTAATTTAATAATTTATTTTTAGCTATATATAAATATCACGATAACTTTCAGATCTCGAATCAACGGCTGCAGAAACGGAATGGAGATAAGCGGCTGCATTACTGAGGAGGAAATTTGGGATTTATTAAGCGTAGCCAGTCCACGTCCTCCTACGCCCATTGATTTTCAAGACAGACTCGATAATCGAGTTACAACGAGAGTGGCATCCTGGAACCTTGAAACTTTCTCTAAGGATAAAGCCAGTAATCCAGGAGTGAGAGAAGTTATTTGCAGAACAATATTGGAGAACAGGTAAGCTGTATTGCTGCTGCGCAATCTGTATTAATAGTATTGATTAACAATTGATATCTGCAATTAATCATTCTTCGCTATTGTATTAGGCTAGCTCTTATAGCACTTCAAGAAATCGAAAGCCCGGATGCACTGGATGCACTCACGCACGAACTTAATTACCCTGTTCTGAAAAGGGTTCGCGACTGGCGAGAAAATCGACGAGTCTGGAGATCTCTTCATTTGGGTGCTGGATTAGCTATATTATGGGACTCGGATCCAAGAATAGGAATTGCTCTGCGTGAACAACCACCCGCTACAACCGTCCTGCTTCCTGTTGTTGCCTCTGCAGTTTTTCATGTAGGTTCGACATGCAATATATAATACAATTTTACGTGGAATAACTTGACTTATCAATGCATTTCTATTGAGGAATTTTTTAGGAATATCTAACTTGTAATTTAACGCGTGTCACTCTGTTATTTTTTCAGATTAACAAGTTTGACGTGACGATAATTAATGTACGCATACATAGTGCGGATGACAACAAAATCATCGAAGGTTTTTGTGAGGCCAAGAATTCCATCCTGTTAGGAGATTTCACCCTCCTGGAGGAATCAAACAAACTGGATCAAGTAATAAATGAGGGAAGTACAGCAGTTCATCCCGGTGGTACTGTTTATAACGATAATATTCTTTGGGGTAAGGATGCTGAGAAACAATTCAGTACTGGAATAGCAGGTGTCATCAGGTTAGGGTTGACACATTTGGGAATTCCTCATGGGTGGCATTGGGGTGGTCCTGTCTCCAGTCATTGTCCGGTATGGTGTCAAATATTTACGCAGTTCAGGGAATCGTAATTGACGTATTAGAATTTCGTAGTGAATTTCACGATGAAACTGATCACCGTACTGTAAGTTTGTCGAATATTTAGGATTAGTATGTATTACCGTCGTTTACGATGAAAAAGCAAAATGCGATTTGGAAATCCGGTTCTTTTTATACTCGTTTTGCGTATTAGCCGGTGTATTATTTTGGACGGTTACGTGCTTTCTGCATTTTTTTTTCGTAACTGTCAATATTGAATTACCAGTAAGTTAACAGTTCGACATATTGTTCTATTTGTATATTTATTTAGAACGGTTCTTCTTGTGTATATATATTTTTGTATATATACGTCTGCCAGGCTACTCGTTTTTACCAATGACCTCTTATGTAATAAACTTCCTTTCCTACTTTTAATTTAATAAAATTACCCCAAGCAGGCTGCTGTATAGAACGAGGAAGACTGACAATTCCATTGTAATGTACGAATATTGCGATGCTGGTTTGTCGCATCACGCATATTAGAGAAAATAACGGGAAATAATAAAAGACTATTTCCATATAATATTTATTCTTTTATTCTACTGCTTTTAAGTATTACATACATGTCTGCCTTAAATTAGATAAATCCTTATACTTTGTCATGGGTACAACTTATCAAACCATTATATTATCACAGATGTATTCTCTAAAATCAAGCATCCGCGAATGCTTTTTTTTTTTAATACGTAGAAAATCTAGTTAAACATTTTTGTAATTCTTCAATGCGAGATATATAGGAGACTTCTTTTAACATTACAGTTCAAATTTTGATTTCGCTTTTTCTGATTCATATCAGAATTTTTTTCATCAATTTTTCCACGGATTCCCTTTCGTGTTGACAATATTTGTCTGCCTTTTTAATCATTTCAGATAGTGTGTCGTCCGGATTTCGAAGTCTTTTTAATTTTGGCAAAATGTGTCACCGTAGTATGTCAAAAACGCTGAATTTAGTATTAGAAATATCAGAATAAAATTTCTGAAAATTCAATAGTGTTAATTCAATTCAATTCAATAGTGTACTGTACCTTCAAATTCTGACATTCCGGATCGATTTCTATAGCTTGCAGGTAATATTTGCAAGCATTCTGTGCATCACCACGGGAAAGATCATAGTATGTCCATACCTTTTACCATATTCCATACTTTTTTTCCACCCTGTATAATAGTAATAGGACCATACTGCACTTTGGCAACCATACAGCGTGCCTAATTCAAAATTGTCCTCACATAATGGTATAGTTTCCAAAATACTTTTAATATCGTTAGATTTATTCATTTTTTGAAGAATAAAGCATTTTGTTCCTTTAACGACGTGCTCTACTGCCTTCATCGATAAACCATTAGGTATTCTGAAATCAGTTATAAAATTTATGCAAAGCAAATAATGGAGAATAATCATATTTCTTCAAGAAATCTATAATACCAAATAAGATTAAACTGATTCAATTTAATTAGCTTACTGTTGTTTAAGTTTGTCGAAACTGTTCTCAGCTTCTTCCATATCCTTCATTGCATTTTCTAAGGAATTATTTTCACACAGATCATATGCTGTCGTAAGTGTATACAAAACTTTCAGAAATAACATGCATGATACTGCATCTTCATCGATATCAGTTGTGATCCCTGTATCTGGTGTACGATCCACTTTGTTTAACTCTCATGTAAATAGGCAACTCAAATCATTTAGTTCAAGCCTTTTTCATCAACAAGGCTCTGCACAAGGTAAATATTACTAATATTCATTAAATAACAATACATTTAATGAATAAATTTAAGACAAAGCTACCAAGAACAAGTTATAAATAAATTGAAAAGATTTACCTTGAAAACTTTAACTCCACTAGCAACCAATTCTGCGTCACTATAATATTTGGCAGTTATCACTAAAATGCACTAAATAACAAAAGTAACTCAATGAACTGAGAAAATCCCAGATTTTCGTTCCCGCTGGATTCAAACGCTGCTTTTGGAACGTTAGTGGCACCACCTACTGTTATTTTTAAATGTATCATGACCGACGCAACCAATCCTATGAATAAAACAATGAAGACAAAAAAGTATATTTTTCAAATGTAAAATAACGTTTTTATTAATTACATGAGTACAAAGTCTTATTATTACGCATATATTCAATTAAGTAACAACAATAATATACTGCAATTACTGTTGATCTTACAAGTATTTGTAAATTATATGTACATTTTTTGTTACTTTCCGGTTTACGTAGAGATTGAGTTTAGTTAAAAGACGGCAAATGTGTAAATTATTACGAATCCTCGCCATCCGTCCCACCGTACGTATATCTATACATTATTCTTCAATTTTTGTCTACATGCTCGTATGAATCACTGAAGTCCATCCTTACGTCCCACTACGCCCCGCTACGTTCCTGGTCTCTTCTATTGTAGCCAATTGTAGTTCAGCCAGCCGTGATGATCTTGATTGCGAGTAAAACACAGTGAGCAATATAGGGTACAGATAATATTTCAAATCTTCCTAAAGTTGCATTGATCGCTGATGGAAGTTTCCCATAGTGATACCAGAGTGGATAGAATTATACATAATGAATAGCAGACTCGAAAGTTCGATTAATGGTGTATAAACATCATTGTGATTCCACAGAGAAAAAGTATCGTCGGCGATTCTTGCGGACGCGGTTCATGCGGACCGTGAGAACAGCCAGGGTGGTTAAAGCGACGGCGGGAGCGTGCACGGTACTCGCCAGCCATTTCTAAACAGTTGGCAGGATTTGTGCGTGTGGTGTGCGGTGATTTTGCCGATCGCGTCCATTGGTTCAAGAATCCCTTTGTCCCTGGGTGTGAGTGTCACAAGGAGAGGAGTGTAGCTGCCAGGAAGGTGACGTACGACTTAGCCACCGGTTGTTTGGGAAGTACAAGGAAGTTTACGACCGCCGCCCCATCGTCGAAGCATTGCGTGGAGGGCCGTGTCAGCCCACCCCAGGAAGCCCCCATCATCGCCATGAAGCTCGTCGACCACGTGGTGAGGAGCTTCAAGGTTGCCAAGGTCTTCCGCGAGAACACCGACCGGATAAACAGCATCGATTTCTCACCTAGTGGGGATACGCTGATCTCATGCTCAGAGGATGATCAGATCGTTATCTACGATTGCGAGAAGGGTACCCAAGTTCGCACCGTCAACTCCAAGAAGTACGGGGTCGATCTGATACATTTTACCCACGCTAAGCATACTGCTATACACAGCAGCACGAAGGTTGATGACACCATTCGTTACTTGAGCCTCCACGATAACAAATATATCAGATACTTTCCTGGCCATACAAAGAAAGTTGTGTCTCTTTGTATCAGTCCTATTGAGGATACTTTCCTGTCAGGATCCTTGGACAAATCCCTACGATTGTGGGATCTACGTTCACCTAACTGTCATGGAGTAATGAATGTTTCTGGACGTCCAGTCGCTGCTTATGATCCAGAAGGCCTCATCTTTGCTGCTGGTGTTAATTCAGAGTGTATAAAACTATACGATCTCAGGAGCTTTGACAAAGGACCTTTTGTTACGTTCAAGCTCTCTCAGGAGAAGGAGTGTGATTGGACAGGATTGAAGTTCAGTCGAGATGGCAAGACTATTTTGATATCTACAAACGGTAGCATAATACGACTCATCGATGCCTTCCATGGCACACCATTACAGACCTTTGCTGGATATCTAAATAACAAAGGTATTGCAATCGAAGCTAGTTTCAGTCCAGACTCTCAGTTTGTGTTCAGTGGATCCACTGATGGAAGAGTACATGTATGGAATGCGGACACAGGGTATAAAGTGTGTGTATTAAATGGCGATCATCCAGCACCCGTACAGTGTATCCAATTCAATCCAAAGTACATGATGCTAGCATCTGCTTGTACAAACATGGCATTTTGGTTGCCCACTGTAGAAGACACTGCGTAAATAGTCATCGAGGTATCAAGAACATTCTTATACATCAAGTGATATCATCGATTCACACAACAAGCAAAAGGATTGTCGAAAAAGTATGAAAAGAATAAGGAAAACAGCACAGCAACCGGTATTTTGGTCCGGAATAAAACTGCATTTAAAAAGTCCATACGCAATTAAAAAAATAGACGTATGAGACGTAAACGTGTATCTACAAGATAACGAAGAGGATCTCCAAAAAGATACCGAGAGTCTCATATCCGGTAACATTAGTTCAACGATATTCGACCCAGTTCGACCTGCCTACCTGTATCTCGTATTCCTGACACTCCGAGGATATACTTTTTCAAGAAACTATGTAGTGTAGTTTATGGCGCGATGAACGCGTCCATCACATCGGTATCCGTACTGTCAGCTACAGATGGTGGTCGTGGGGAAGCGCCTCGCGCTGCATAGAAAAGAAAGGAAAAGGAAAATAATAATAAGTATATAGTTAAGCATTCGGATGTGTCGTCCCTTGTACATAGTCTCCTCCTGTACCTGTATTTAGCATTATAGTTATAGCGCTATCGTGTTTTACGTTGCATCTTCAGGAAATCTGTCACCGACTATTAATTTCTACATTTATTACTACAAGCATCCTGTTCTACGCTTCTATTCAAGAAAACCTCTACACATATTTGTCTCTCTTATTGCTACTGTGAACTTTACTCAAGAATGAGAAATCAGATCACCGGAGCCAGGACTGTTAGCAGGTCGTCATGATAATGTGCTATACCGCTGCAGATTTTTCTCGTTGATACAACAAGATCCATACTTCATCCCAGGATGCTATCTGCTTCAAAAGCGACAAGAATAACCTTCAAGATTCGTTCGATCATGCCCAAGTGTCCTGAGTATCTTACAACAATGAAACTTGTCATCGAAGACACATAGAAATATAAAACAAGCATACCTCTGTCTTCTTCATCTGAGACTCATCACCTGGACAAAGATATCATCACCAAGATACATAACCAGGATTATACCAACAAAAGCAAAGGTATTCCTCCTTCACATATGTAGTATACGATCATAATACTACTTGAACCTACACCCAGGGCCATCCTCGACTAGTGTCTCCAAGGTGATGCCAATTCTCAATGCATAATAAAATAGATTGATACATGCTTTAGCATGATCCTATTTCATACGAGCAGTTTACTATTGTAATGCTACTTGAATCTACAGCCAGGACCATACACGATTATCATCTTCAACGTGATGTCAATTCTCAGTGGATCAAATCAGCTTTCATCCTGACACGTACAGGTACAACAGGACCCTCTCAACCAGCAGCAACTCCAACAAAAATCAAATCTACTAACTTAACAAGAAACCATAAAAAGCAATGTCTGCCTATTCGCAGAACTTCAAAAGGATCCTAAGAAGAAGTAATATTTATTCTCTTCACGACGCCAAAGAACACAGCGGATAGCAAACGTCTACGTCTTGAGGCGTCCACTATTCAAGAATTATCATCGTTCTTCGTACGTGAAACTAACCGGATGGGAGCGATTCAAGGTTCACTATTATTTGTACGATACCACGTAGCATAATAATTAATTAGCGCCATAGTTCAGTGGTTTTCAAACTACTTAACCACCAATCAGTTTTTGCTATATCAAACATTAAACGTGAGTATAGTTGTCCACGTATATATATATTATATATACACAAACCCTGACTCGAGTCATCGTCAAACTCCAAAGCAAGACGACGCAATCGACAATGACAATGATTATTAAAAGAAAAAACAAGAAACTAGACACATTTTAAGGATTTAATAACAAATTAAAAGCGTATTTCTACAAACAGGATACGCGAAAGGATTCTGTCTCCTCGGCAGATGATAAATATTAGAAATGTATATTGTTCTTTCCTATGCGATTCTTTTTTCTTTTTTTTTTCTTAATTAATAATTTGTATGCGTCTTATATATCTGTATGAGAGTAACTGTGTCTGTATGGATGAATCTGTGAGTGCACGTGTTGCCGCGTATATATGTCGGCCAGTTTGGAAACCGCTGCCGTAATCTTAAAACCGTTCATGCAGCCTACTCCATTATTTGTGTAAATACGATACACCATTATTTCCATTAGAGTTTTAACGTTAATGTTAATTTTATATAAGAACGACACCGATTATTTCTCTTCGATCGAATATGCGTAGCGTGTTTCCGTTATCCGTAATATAACAAAAATTATTTCGCGTGAGTCTACGTGGCTGCGTGAGGAACGATTATTAACAGATTATGCGTGTGCTTGCGAGAATGGTCTCTGTAAAATAGTATTTTTATAATGGCAGAATGTGTATGTAACAGATTATAAACGTTCCTTCAGGATCGTGTAGTAATCGCCCCCCCCCCCCC
>NW_014333653.1:279902-429040 GCF_000341935.2 Cephus cinctus | reverse complement strand
CCCCCCAATCCTAAGTCGTCATTATTCACTATTCATTCGATGCCGTACCAAGACTATTTTCTTTTTTTTTCTTTATTTTTATTTTCTTTTTTTTCTTTTTAGGACGACCACAGTAAAGCTACTGTTACACACGCAAGTTGATCGATGCCGAAAGATCTATACATCCTGTATTCAGATGTAAGTTTTGATTATTGTGAAAATGACGTCACATCATAATATACATTAATGACGTCATTTTCACAATAATGAAAGATTACGCCGAAAGACAGGGACAGATACGTATGCATCGATATGTAAAGAAAAATAAAAGCGAACATGACTTTCAGCTGGAAGAAAAAAGTAAAAAAAAGATTCCCAAGAGTGTTTAACAATTTTGCAATTCGTCGGGCACGATTGAGTAATTTTGAATTAATTATTTCTGGAGTCCTGATTATTATTGTTATTGCACGGTTATCATACGTGGATACAATAAATATTTTTTCACCTAGTAAAAATGCACTGAATTATCACCCTGTGTGTTTTTGTTATTAAGTAAAGTGACTGCTGAATACAGCTTCATTTTTGGAATTTTCAAAAAAAATCCTAGCAGTTTCCTTGTATCTCAATCCTTTCATCGTAATGTATAAAGTGTATGTTATACTTTGAGCGTCCTTACTGCCAGCTATGTACATTATGTAAACTTCCTGCGATATGACTCTGGGCGGAATTCGAATGATTCTAATATCGATATTTGAACGTGTTCCTGGTGTTGTGGTGACTGCCTTAATGATTGTCACGTACGGCTTTTCGATTGAAAGTCATTGGCCGGTCGTATGCGAGATTCATAAGAGCTGTTCGAGAATATGGGCTCTGATAAGAACTATTATAGATGAGTCATGAATGCATAATGTTAATCCAATAGACGTATATTTATTTCTTAAGCATCGATCGTCGTGTTGAGTGGAGTCGAAGAAGAAATAAAAGTTTTTCAATTCGCCGAGAACCATTAATAACCGTTGTTTCTTTCTGATGAGATTTTTTTTTGTATGGATGGTGGGACAATGGAAATATTACATTTGGAATTGGGGAAAGCGGTTGTCGAGAATGGAACATAAGTTTAAGGTAATTTCTTAATTATAATCCATATCGCAAATGTGTATTGTGATTTCTTATGATTTTCTGTATTTTTTTATGCTTAAAATTGCACTGGGAACATTATAGTTTCTTTCTTTTTTTAATTAATCCATTTTGAGTAGTTCGAGAGAAATCGAAATATTTATTTTGTCCCTGAGAAGATAAAAGGCAGATTAATTGTTTAAACAGAGTATAAGGGATTAAAGAAACAGCGGCTTTTTTTATTATTTTCTACAATTTAGACAAATTATGTTTTGTCCCGTTATCCCGCATCGTATGGGAATTCTTTTATTTGTTTAAATCCGAAATTTGAACTAAGATCGAATTGGATAATTGACACTTTACGTAAGATTTCACGTAATTTATATTGAATTAAATACTATGTTATTCAGGAGTATTGCACCGACTGAAGTTGGTCGGTCTTTTTTTATTTCCGTAGTATAATCACGTCTTCAGGTGGTACAATACTTCTGAATAACCCTGTATAAATTACTACGACAAGAGGATCGTCGATACATAGTCATTGGTGTCCCGATTGTCGTTTATTTTCGTCTGATTGGTTTTCATTGCACTACTAAAATTGTTAACCAACTTAAGTGTCACGTAAAAGATAGTATATTTTTACTTTAGTGTAAACCATTGATATCACCGTAAGAAAAATTTCCTTGAATAAAATAATTCTTTTATAAATCTTAACATATTATATCTTTCACGGTTCTTTTGTACAGTCTATCTTTCTGCGCATATATAATATAACTTCCATTCATAATCGATCACATCAACAATTGGCTATAACAAATTACAAACGACACAAATGTTCAATTCGCAATAAAAATGTCCGCCACGTCCGATAAGGATTTGTCCGAATGTCAATTGGTATTTTTTACGCGACTATCGGACTCGTCACTATATTACAATCAGGCGAGTTCACGCAAAAATTATATTTCGTAAAGCAAAATCCATAATTCGATGCGCATAAAATATTCCTAACAGGATTCTGCTTCCGCTGTTACTCCTGTAATTCAATCGATGACAAGAATTGCGAATTCAATCCTGTCAAGACGACCTATTGTAGATTTATCGCCACGGGTTGCGTCAAGCTCATTAACGACGGTGAGTTTTATATATTTAAAAAAAAATAACCAAAAAGTTTGATTAAGACAGTAGAGAGAGAAAGTGATCGAAAAAGAAGCTATATAAGGTATTCCAAATTAACAGTAATTGAATACCGTTATATCGATGCCACTGGCAAAGAAATCCTGGCCAAAAATTGGGATGGTAAGGACTCTAATTGGCAAGCAATACCGTACGTGGAAAGAGTTATCACAAGACGTTGTGGAAATATTTATGGAAGATACAAAGTTGACGTAGGCTGCAAGAAGATGCCCTTTCTGGATAACGATAAACCGGATAAGGAAATCATTTGCTATTGCGAAACAGAACTTTGCAACGGGACTACAAAGTCCACCACGACGGACACTCTGTATCTGTTACTCGTGATCGTCACGAATCTGTATATAAGTTTAATATAATTCGTCGAATTAAAGAAGACTGCTCTACTCCAACTGAAGAAGATTATCTTTCATACGTTTATGGTTTTTATATGATACGCTTCCATCTCCTCAGACGAAATTGGTACAGGAGCGCCTGACATTAAGTCTCGACCTTCCATAGTTTTTGGAAATGCTATAACGTCTCTTATACTTTGTGCATTACAGAGTAGACAGGTTAAACGGTCCAGTCCTGAAAATTTGGTTTAATTAAGTATTAAGAAGAAATTATTGAGATTATATATATCTTAAAGGATTTACCTAGTGCTATACCACCATGAGGTGGTGCACCGCTGGCTAGAGCTTCTAGGAGATGATACATTTGGGACTTGTCGATGTCCAACATGTCAAATATTTTTGTCTGTAAGGCTGGATTATGAATTCGAATGGACCCACCGCCTATTTCGGACCCATTGAGTACCAAGTCGTAATGGAGTCCACGAACTTTCAGAGGATCCCTGGAGATGAGGTCCATGTCGTCCGGATGTGGCTGAGTGAATGGATGGTGAGTTGACGCTAATGTATCTTTCGTTTCTCCAGGTGAAAATAGAGGGAAATCCACGACCCAAAGAAATAGATAATCAGAGGATCTTATTTTTCTCCCTTTGGACTCCAATACGTTTGTATACTCGACACGCAATTTTCCTACTATTTGTTGCTGTAAATTTTATATCATTATATACACATCGTGTCACGAATTTATAATGGTAGTTGTATGCACTCACTGCATCAGCTTTTTCTCCAAATGAAATAAAGAGTGTATCCCCCTCTTTTACATTAAGTTTATCAGCGATGTTCTTTGTAACATCTTCAGAGAATAATTTTATCAACTTTGAATTCCAAGAGTCACCAGTCACCTTCTCCTGTACTAATTTAGCACCAGGGAATTGTTTCTTTGCCATATCATTGAATTGTGATTTTAACGAGTTTATTAAGCAATCCTAAATATCATGGAATATTTTTAATCATATTTTTTACTACATAAGACAATACGGAATTACTTACTTGACTATTTGGTATAACTACAGCATAGCTACCGAAGGTATTATGTTCAAAGTCAGTTTTATCCATTAAAGTACTAGACTGTTTAATGAGCTCTGTAATATTTTGTATCTGTAAGTAAGAATATATATACTGGATGATTATAAAGTCCTTACGGTACTGGATTGAGACTTCATTGAATCAGATTACAGTTACAAAATTATTTACGCGTATGATCTTACATTGTAGGGGATTCTTAGATCAGGTTGCTCAGAGCCATATAATTCCATAGCATCATTATATGTTATATGATCAAAGGGAACTTTGATAGAACTTAACTCAGGTGGCCAGGAATGGAGCAGTAAGCCCTCTATCATTTCTATTAATCCCTCTCGGTTAATAAAAGACATTTCTATATCCAACTGTAAAATAATATATTCATTGGATTACACGAACTTCAAATATTCATAATTATACACTGTCGAACCTGTGTGAATTCTGGTTGCCTGTCGTGTCTAGATCCTTCATCTCTGTAACATCTTGCAATCTGAAAGTATCTATCAATCCCACCAATCATAAGAAGTTGTTTGAATTGTTGTGGGCTCTGTACCAGAGAGTAAAATTGGCCAGGGTGTCTGGTGGGTACCACGAATTCTCTAGCACCCTAGTAATATGAAGATATTCTTAACATAATACAATATTCTGTATGTTCTATTAACATACCCCAGGTGTACTTTTAAAGAGTGTAGGTGTCTCAACATCGACAAAATCACAATTGTTGATGAGATACTCTCTCATTTTCATAAGAACATTTGATCTGAGCCTCAAATTTCTTTGCATCTCTGGAAAACGTAATGCCAAATATCGGTACTGCATTCTAAGGGCCTCCTTAGCTTTATTATATTCCCTAATTGAAAATGGAAGTTGGGGTGTCGCAATATTTAACACCTCTAGAGCCTCTAATTGAATTTCTATTTCTCCTGTCTTCATTTTTTTATTTTCCTGACCAACAGGTCTGGCCACTACTGTACCAGTTACACTGATTACAGTTTCATATGGCAAATGGTTAATATTTTGTACTAAACTATTATCCTAAAAAAAAAGAATTTTTAATTGAACATATATATTACAAATTGATAAAGCAGAAACATTATTTGACACTAACATCCGAAACAATTACTTGTATCGATCCATATGCATCACGAAGAACAAGAAATTTCCCCATCCTTTGAAATTCCAGCCAACCACACAGATGTACCTTCTCTCCAACATTATTTATAGTTAATTCACCACAGGTATGCGTTCGATTAACAAATTTATTAACTGGAGCAATAGTTTCCACTACTTTATATTGATGTTTGCTAGCCACGGTATGGCTGTAACCGGAGACAGGACTGTGATTAATTCCAGTTATCTAAAAAAATGCACAATACAAAATTTTATTGAAAAAAGGATAAAGATATTATAAGCTTAAAATACAAATTGCCTGGTAAGCATATCATTTATTATGATATACTATAATTTAGAATGAACCTACATTATTTTTGTGGTTTGCTGTTAAAATTTGTTGAGTGATAATTGCACGATTGTTTGATACTTTATACTTGCACAAATTATACAATAGTCTATTTCGATTAAACATATTGATAAGTAATAATGCACAATTTATTGTGTCAAAATATGCAATTTCAATGCGGGTTAACAGTTACTCTTCCACCCGTAAAACGAGCCAAGAATACGTGTATGTATAGGACCAAAAGCAGTAGCGCTCATAAGAGTTACATTTTGTGTTTGTGTGCGTAGCGGTATCTATCTAAACATTGATTAAAAATGGTAAGCTCATTACATTACACACCTTTCAAGTAAATTAAAGTAATACACGTTTCAATGTATATTACAAGGATTAATTTTTATCTTTGCAGTTACCGCTTTCCTTGCTGAGAACTGCTCAAAACCATCCTATGGTAAAATCCTAACCTCGTTGTCTATGATTACTGTCTGATATTTTCTGTTTTTAGTTAATCTAACCTTTTTGGATATCTATTTTAGCTGGTTGAATTGAAGAATGGAGAAACATATAACGGTCACTTGGTCAGTTGTGACAATTGGATGAATATCAATCTCAGAGAAGTCATTTGCACCTCACGGGTAAAATATATTTGTGATCACAAATATACAAATTCTTTAGTATATTATTATGATTTAATGTTGTATATGATATTGTTAAATCGTTTTCTAGGATGGTGATAAGTTTTGGAGAATGCCAGAGTGCTATATCCGTGGTAGCACAATTAAATACCTTCGAATACCTGACGAAGTCATAGACATGGTCAAAGAAGATGTACAGATGAAATCAAGAGGTCGTGGAGAAATGAAGGGTCGCGGTGGTCAAAATCAAAGAGGTGGACGTGGTACTGGCAGAGGTACAATTTATTGAGATGCAAAATAATTTTCAATAGTTATTAGAATACATGAGTGTAACATTGAATTTTTCAATCCAGGTGCCTTTGGTGGTCGTGGAGGTGGCAGAGGCCCTGCACCGTTAGGTCGTGGTGGAGGCAATCAAGGTAACAAACCACAAAATAAATCACGACCTAAGTAGGAACAATGTACATATTACCATTGTACTATAATTAATTTACTTTAAGTGCTCATTGGAATAAAATACTTGCAAAATATTATGGAATGCTTTCAATACTGATAGTAAATCAAGTTACTTTTATTAAACATTGAAAATGATTGTCTACTCTTCAAACATAAACAAACACTAAAGATACAGAAATGTCAAAAGTTATTCAAACATGTACAATATCCTGTTATCAAAATACCAACAAGTTCTATTTTACAGCTCATAAATCTAAGCTAAATCTATGTGCTTCGTTCCTTGTCTCTTCGAAACACCAAGTAATCTACAATAAACACAGTTATTAATACTCATTCTGTAAATTCAAAATCAACATACAACATTAAGTTCCTACAAAGATAAAAATCCAAAACAATCGTAAAATTCAGTCCTAACGTTTAAAAACTAAAATCAGAAACAAACTTTTAAAATCAAAACCCAACTGTACACCACTAGTCCCAACCAAGCTTGTTAATCTCACTAAAAGGTGGTGCAAGAATCGCAAAAAGCAGATACCATCGATAACGCAGAGTCGAGTGCTGTAGTGAAAAATAATCCTCGGATCCGGAGTGTGTCGCCAGGAGGTAGTTTCTCAAGAAACAGCAAAATTCTATCTCAAGCAAATAAAGTGCGAACGGGTGTCGGAGCTACCGTGCAGTGAGTGTCACCCGGAGGCTGATGTAAGTGCAAAAAGAGGAACCTCTTTTTGCAGGTGGGGCGCTGTGGCAGTTAGGCTAAGCAGCAAACATACGATAATGTACAACATATATCGTTACACCTGGAGGAAGTAGAGATGAAGCAGCATAGGTAAAGGGAAACCAGGTAGACGAAGAGTGAGAGAGAGAGAGAGAAGGTGTAGAGAGAAACAAGTGAGGGAAGGCGGAGGCCGTCAAGGAGAAGAAGGAGGAAGAAAGAGGTGGCAACGGCTCACCAAGTGAAGGCGCCGAGAACGCGTCCGAATGGGATGTCAGAGAAATGGGCGAGGCTCCGCGCGTCCGCGTTAATCGCAAAAGCCTCGCGGCCCTGAGAAATCGCAACGAGAAGATAATCCGACTCTTCGGCGTGAGACTGGTCCTATCCCAGGAAAATGAGACCGCAAGAGGGGATGACAAGGGAGAGCAAGCAGAGGATAAAGATAAGGAAGAGGAGGACGAGGACATCACGTCCTGCGACCGTCCCGTCGGAAACGAGAATGAAGTCCTCGTGTCGCTGGAGGTCTTCCCCGAGTCAGTATGCAGTGGTTGGAGTGGGGCTGGGGAACCGCTCACCGATTCCTTACTCGAAATTGCGGCCAGGGTCCAGGTAAGTGTTTTTTTACACATTAACATTTATACTTTCATGATCTTGAATGAATCAGCGTTACTCATATCATCTATAACCGCCAATCTGCATATCGGCTGACATTGTAAAACGGCTTATTAATCTAAATGGCAAAGAATACGCACTTCACAGTCGTATGCGTTATTAATGCCGTCGGATTCAACTTGTCACCCAAGATTACGTTTAGGTTATGTTATCATGGGCTAAATTTGAAAATATTCTATGCGTTCCGAATGGCCTGTATAATTACAAGATATTGAAGCGGACAAGATGGCCTTAAGGATTTTAGTTAAGAAATGGACATGCGTTCGGACTGACAGACGTTCCAATGCCCGATAGAACGAAGATCAAAGTAAGGTGGCTCTCCTGCCTTTCCACCCGGACTAAGACGAAGAGATCCGTGTCAACAAACCTGAATCTGGCACGGCTGGGCTGCCTCTCATCCATTATACTCACGTATAGTTATATACCCATTAACCAATACCCGCGAACCAGTACATTTTTACAAATGGCAATCACGAGTGGCACACGGCTCTGAGTCCGGTATCCGGCGGCGCCGCAGTGCCATACCCCTGGACAGGGGACACTTCGTGAACCCAGATCACGAGATAGCCTAACCAAACGATAATTACTCGAATGAGCGAGCAGTCGAGCCGACCCGTAAGAACAAGAGACTCCAAGAAAATCGGCCTCCTGCATCTTGCACCAAACAGCATACCATTTTAAAAACGATATCCTAGAGTATTAAAATGATTTTTAGGAATTTTGGTAAATATAAAGAAATCACTATTAATTGGATCAGATATATTTTTATCATTTATTCGTTAGCTTTGAATGAAAATAATTTATATTCTTTTTTTTTCTTTTCTTTACCATGATCCCTCGAACGTCCTAGACTCCTGGACGCTGCTTCAATCACCGGCAAGACACTGTCATGGAGACCGGGACAGACAATCTAAAGAAACTCATTAAAGAAAAGGATGAACGAAAAAGAAATTAAACAGGAATATCCGAACCGGACCTTATCCAGTACTCAATCCAAGCCGATCCAATCGAATCGGTCGCGGCCCGTGTCCGTTTCACGCGTATTCGAAGTCTTTCACGACACACACCCGGACAACTTGTCTTTAAATATTTAGTAGTTTTGCTTCTCCCCTCTCCTCGTGTCCACTCTCGTGCCATCTATCTCTTTATCTCTCTCTCTCTCTCTCTCTCTCATTCCCCAACTTTACATATGGTCTCACTCTCCCGCTCAGTCTCTCCCACACGCGATATGTGTTTCTTGTCTTCGTGTGTCCGGTTACATTCGGGTTATTAGGCTGTGGCCGCACCTTGTACGTAAACACGAGGGCTGCTATTTGCGTTGGGACTGTACCAACGCTCTCTCCATATGCTTCTCTTTATATATATATTTTCCTCTCTCACGCGTTACAGTGTACACTCCGTGTCGTCGATTATTTACACAATACGAATGCGCCTTGAGACACGAACAAATGCCTTGGGACACGTGTGAATATACTCACTGACATACACCACGAGCAGACCCCGAGCAGACCCCGAGCGTGCTGCGTGATTTAATTGCTCAAACAATTAACCTACCCGATCACGATCGTCGATCCTGTCCATCCTATTTTATTGCTCAGGTATTTCTGCGTTATTTCTGTCTTTTTTTTCCTTTATTAAACTCCTTTTGAAATTCCCGCCTCTCGACGCTCCGTGTACACCATAGAACACCGGGGGCTGAGGCTAGCCAATGGGTATCATGGATTTTTTTTCAATTCTAATAATAAATATAAATGGATATAGCATATATATATATTCTTACTGACAAAATTATTCTTTATCACAATAGTCAAAAATATTGATCAAGCGGGTAACCATTTACCCCATAATTTCCAAATGTTCCTTTTAACGGGGGAATTGATCCCAAGCGTGAAGTGGGTTGCGCGAGGATTGTGGTCAGGTAGGCGTTCGGATCCGCGTAAAAAGAAACCGTCGAAGAATTCCACGCTTCACGTGGCACCAGCTTCTGGCTCTCTCTTCCCTGGGGGAAATCCACCTTGCCTGACGGTCGTCCTTAAGACGTGACTTCTTGTCTGCTACCACGGGGGTAATCCGACCATTGTGAGTATCCTGATTAGGAGAGTACGGATAGTCATCCTTTAACGTGGTGGAAGAAGACTCCAGTCGGGATAGCTCGTCTACGGCGGTGTATGGATGCTGGAATAAATACATAAATTAGGAATGGCCGGACCTGGACAAATATATGAATGCGCATGGATACACGGGTGTTCACGTATGTGAATCGTACCTGCACCTATGCTTATTCTTGGAGTATGGTTACCTTACTTTGGAAACAACGTAGTTTTTTATGAACACAAATTTTGAATTGTAATGACGCTTTTACGATAGCGTTAATTATCGCTTCACCATTTTATTATACGTTTAAGTATATTGTAAATAATACATCGAGACTGCTCATCAGCACGACGCTTTTCATCTGATGAGTCAAATCTTTATTCAAATTAGGTTATGCGGAGGCTGCATTTAGACGCGACTCCGTCCTAACTCCATTCAGTATTTAGAGAGGTAAAGAGTCAATTACAACAAATTAGAAATATCTATTATTAGTTATTATGATTTCTGCATGTCGCGTATTGTTATTATTTCTTCATACTATTCAACACTGTTTCTCTAACGACCAGCATTCTCTGGGCTGGACACCTTCTAACACTATTGTATTCCGTAATAGGAAAATATATATCGCTATCTTTGTTTTATCGACAAAACTCACGTTTATTCATTGGTTGTTACGTCAGCTTAATTTCCTATTTCTATTCGCTGAGTTTTTCGGCTTGTACGCGCCTTATTTTCACGATTCGGAAATCCGCATCCTGTGAATAAAGGTATGATATATATATATATATATATATATATATATATAGGTATAGTGAGTTTACATATGTGATTTCTTGATTCTATACTGGTTCTTATTTCTATATTCTTAATTCTCACCTTCCTTTAAAAAAAATTTGTCTCGCCCAACGTAAAATCCTTCTCACTGTATTGATTAATTTTGTGAGATCATTCATTGTAATTCGATCCATTGTGGCCGTCTTAATCAAATTCATGTACAATGACGAATAAGGTAACACTGTCTGAATCAGCAGTCACTTTTTTTTGTATCTCTCCATTCCGTCGGTCTTTTTGATATGATAATTTTTTTGTGAGACTTATCGAGCTTTTTTCAATATCTTTTTTATGGCAATCTCCTTCAGACCGCTACGAACCGAACTGCAGGACCGTCGGTTCCAATTCACCCTTCACAATGCAATTAATCAGTTCTTTGATATTGGTTAGCGATAATCGACCATGAATTAACAAAATTGTCTCCATTGTTGTCCAAATGGATTCATGCTGTATCCGTTATTTATTTGAATTGTCACGACTGTCCACAAGCTGGACTTCTCGCTTGGAGGAATTCTCATATAATTCTTAACAGGTGGGACAATCCACAAGGAAGGAGGACAATTCAAGGAGGAACCGTATTCATACTAATTTATTATCAGGAATATTTATTACACCCGGTACTATCCCCCTTCGAGTCCTAGTCTACGTGGATGTTGGAATTGGTAGTCGCGTAGGTGCCGAGTTACGCGCACCCAGGATGGCAGTTTTTACGCAATTCCTAGAAAGTCCTCCGACTGCTTACGTATACGCGCATACGTACCTGTCCCGACTTTCAGCTACGTCGGCCAATCCGATTCATTCATAACGTAATGTATTCCATCCGCGCGTGCTCGACAATGGCCGTGTATATATGTATATACTCCGTGCGTAAGTATTCATAAAGAAGCGATAACGCGGGGACATCAGAAGAGCCATTGAGAAATCGCAGGGCCGTGCAAGTAGGGCGCACTCGATCCAAGCTATAACCTGAAACTTGAAGTTACGTTGACGAAAACAATAGGAAAGTAAATTTAATAGATACTCTCAAGATCGATGTCAATCTTAAAAGATTTTTGCTTGCTTTCATTTAGTCAAAGGAAATAACGTTATTGACGTTAAGTTGTCGGGTTCCACGAAATTCTTAATTTATAGTGACGTTTGCGAATGTATACACATACCAGTAGGTAGGAATACCTGGAAACAAAGGATCCGGAAACTTATGTGTGTCACGGGGAACGTGACGTTGAAACATAACCTCGAGCGACGTTTAAATATTGAACTTGTCCTCCCATAAATACTTTAATAGAGGACTCTAGATTCGACGTCCATTTTGCGTCCCTGGATTCACTACGAACCGTAAGATACGTGACAGTGTGTTTTGTCAGTCTTTTAACCTGGGAATAGACGTCTTAGACCATACAAATCTTTTTCCAGATTCTCAGCATTTCTTTTTCTTAATATAGTTGTCACTAGTTAGGACTACGGTCCTTAAGAAGCGTCCGCTGAAAATTCTCGACCTTATTTACTTATTAGGAAGAAATACAATTTAGACCAGACCTCACAACTCAATGCTCTTAAAATAAAGAACAAACTCCCGATAATTCCCAGGCTGCCCGTTTATGCGTTTCTAACCTCACTTATGTATTACGACGTCCTGCGCGGCGCGAAGGTGGGCACAGTCCGAAGGGCAGACACTGAAATCCGACGTCCCTTTACAGAAGGTCGGCCATCAACTGGCTAAGCTAAAATATATCTTTAAATGTCTGACAGAAAGATCGTCTAGACTGACAGGATCGTAAAATACGAAAATCGGCCGCGACTCGCCGTGCCGCTCTCGACTTTCCGTGCACCTGGGTCGAGCGACGACGAGACGTGCAATTATCCCGGCGTAAAACTCCAAGCTGCCTTTAACCTGCACGCACTCAAGAGTTACACTGTCACTGGCTATCTTTAATTCCTCGTTACTCTGTGCCCTGTGCACTTCATAACAATAAGGTAAACTTGCACATTTATTTACACGTCACTCGGCACTCGCGTTGTCCCACAATTGCAAAACTTCAAATGCCGTTTCACATTTGCATTCGCTTGTACTTACAGCTGACTGCTTTTCTACCTGCCTGAACCTTTTCTGCTTATGAACACGTCCTTGACTATTGATACCCTTGCCACTGTAAATGGACCTGTGTGAATCCTCTCCCAAGAGAAGTCCTCGTATTGAAGCGACGTTAATTCACTCGCTGCTATATTTACAAGCGCTCCCGGCTCGTTGAAGTGAGACGTAGCTGTAAGATATTACCGCTTGAGGGTACCGTCCTCGGAAACCTGGTGGAGTCCTTGTGAGTTAGAGGGGTTGCCTACCGACCGAGTTTAACTCGTCACGGATACTTGTAGCAGTGGAGTGTAGTAACAATAGTTGTATAGAAATACTAGACTGCCATAGTAGTAGCACTAGTAGTAGTATTACACTGCCACTGAAGAAGTCGTTTCTTGTTCAGCAGCAGCAGGGTAGTTTCCTTTGATAGCTTACCTGGCTTATTCTTAGCACAGTAGCACCGGTAGCATATAATTTAGATCCTACTTTTACTATCACTTCACCTATCGTATCTTCACCAGGTTACATGGTTGCTGTCCCAAAATCATTGAAGGTTGACCATAGACGATTCCTAGGATACTTCCCTACGTGAGAATCAAAAAGGCTATGCGAAGGTTAACATACTTATGCCAAGGCTCGAAGAGGTAAAACGAATCAATTGCTAAATAATGACAGATAGAAGGATTTTATATATATAGACATATATAGGTTATGTATGAATGTTTCCAGGGGATTCCCAAATTAACTCATTATTAGTTGATGATGGAATTTCGAATCTCCCGTGCATAGTCAGACATAATTATTGCGCGATTGTCATTGACATTTACACATTGCATAATTTCGACGAGTGCCTCGAGTCCGGGTTTGTCTGTGTATATAGATCCTTGCTTGATCCTGAGATCCTCTGTCCGATTATCGTGCCTCTTGTTTGCGCCTCTAAGTCGTACGTACCCAACTACCTTTTAAACTTTGCCCACGTTCTACGTGACCTCGTCCACCAGGATCCTCTTCTGGATGAGACTCAGGAGTATCACGTAAGGTTTGTTATTCCGCTTGTTTCTACAATCCACTCTATATACCGTGTGATACTATTCGAACTGTGTCTTGCTGTTGTATAGATACACTCATACCGAGATATGCTTTCAGAGATCGTGCGAGTCCATTTGTTACACACCTGCCGAAACTAGCCCATGAACTTCCCACAGCGTTGGGATCAGCGTTAGGAAATCATCGCCCCGGGTCCAATTAGTGATCTTGCTCGATGATTAATACGTGATCCAGTTACAGAGGAAGGATATACGGATGGGATTCTCATGTTTATTTATTTACATCCGGAATTTCATTTTGATATCCCGTTTATGATGCTAAGTTTTCATTCGTCCATCTTGTACACGTTAGTTCTTTTTTTTCTATTCATGTTGCTTGATATTTTTTCGAAATTATTTCTTGCATCCGACGATCACCCTTTATTCTTTCTTTTAGTAATTGTGGTACCGGGTTTTTTTCAAATTGAGATTTGACCTAACCTTTTTTTTTTAGGTTAATTAAGATCCTGTAAGTTCACCATGGTGATTACTTGTAGTCTTACATTATGCAAGCGGATATTATCAGCGGTGGTGGCTCGCTGAAAAATCGATAGGACGTTTCTCTAGTTAGCGTGGACGTCGGAGGACGTCTCGAGGATGAACCGTAGTTATTAGCAGGTGGTATCTACGCGTCGTCGATAAGTAATTGGTGGACAGTACGTATTAGAGAATGTATACGACATCCGTGGTAAAAATAGAATGTACATAGCTTGAGGGGGTAAAAAAGAAGATTATGGATAAAATTATATGACGAAAAATCGCGTGAGAACGTGGAGGTGAGCGAGTATGGTCATTCGAATTATGCCTCCAGAAGGCTAATACGGGCTAATGACGAGTAATAACTAAGGAAGACGTTAAAACATCAGAGAGGAACCTATAAATATTCAACAGCGTATCACCCGACGATGCAAAATCGAGAGAGAAAAAGTAGAGAGAGAGAGAGAGAGAGAGAGAGAGAGAGAGAGAGAGAGAGAGAGAGAGACGGATAGAGGATGGAAAAAAAAGAAATCGATACTTTGAACATCCAGCAATTTATATCTCTAGACAGCCGGGCTCCTACGATCGAACGGAATGTTAATGCAAAATGTTAATCGATGCCGATTTCACGTTTGATATAACGGACGTCGACCGCACGTGGACTCTTGTGAATGAATCCAGTCAAGTAAAGGTCAAGACCCTGACGAATTTATTGAAGAATTTGTAAATCGAGGAGTTCCGGTTTGTCACATACGAATTTGGATTTAACGTGACTTCGAAATGTCAAAGTACTTTTTTTTTTGTATATTTCGCCATTGCTAAATTTGTACAATGACAGTTTGTCTTTGCTTTTACAGCGTGGAAGGACGCATTGGTAATAAGGATACAGGGGAGGAGGTCGTTCTTTGGGTCTACGACTGTGTCTTAAGCGAATTTAACGAAATTCAAATCTGCAGGCGATAATGACTTTCACTCGATTTACCGAATTTTACGAAATTATTCCTCGACGGTCTCTCTAACGAGCTCGTGGATACCGTATTAAGCGTTAAGCAAAGACGATCGCCGGTAGGAAGCATGTGCGGGCTCGCCTTAATGCTGCTTTTAATCATGCTTTAATTCAGACGCGCAGTCTCGGCATTCGTTAATTATATTCCCGTCTATATTTGTATTCATTACGTTCGCCGGTTACATCTATACTCGTATACTGCTTTATTATATATTCTCCTGCGTATACGTATCTCTTACATTCTGTATATATACCGTGTTGTGTATACACGCAAGGTAATTGCGACCGTATACGCCTGTAATTACATATACCTATATATGTATTTATAAAAGACCGCATCGGCGAGGGTAATGTATTTTTATCGGGCAATCCCATACGATTGCGATTTTATTATTAATTTTTCCTGGCTTCTTTTTTTATAAAACAGAAAGCTCCTTCACGCGCGTTCTTCCATCATTATCAGTAAACTTTTTTGAATCTCTTAATTGGCTAATGAACTCTAATTTACATCATTACAGTCTCTGCTTACGTTATGCAGGGTCACCCAGATAAAACGCACCAAAAGAAGTTGGAGCGTTGATTTAATTTCTATTAAATAGCCACGATTATTACGAAGAGCCTGAATAATCGTTAAATTATAAATATTCTTATGACGTACAAATTCATACAAAATTCAGATAGCAGCTTCGAACGCTTCAATGAATCTAATGAAATTTGAATTCCATGAGATTCCCGCGCATTTCCATAAAATCATACATATTGTATTTTATTGCCAATTAATTTATCCTCATTCACTGATGTGCTTCGCACAGGGCAAGGCAGAGACAGGCATACTATTAATAGACGTCGCCAACGTTTAGATGGACGGTAAAGAAATTTAAATTCGCACGTGCCAAAAATAGGCAGTCGCCAAATCACGAGTTAGGTGATTACAACGCCGTCGTTAATTGGCTACGTAATTGATGCCCAGGAACACGTTTCAAATAATCGAACGCAATGTAAACCTTTTTCTTTTTTGTCCTATCGTTTTCTTTCGTAACACGTATCCTTGTATCTACGTACGCCGACGTAGCATTATTCTCTACTGTATTGTACTTACACTCTAATGGATATATATGTATATAACCTAGGTGTAAGCATCGGGGTCCGAAGTCACAACCTGCCGTGGTATAGGTCGCCGAACCCGGCGTGTGACTCTGCGTTACTCGACACAATGCCTTACAAATTGTACTCTGCTCGGTACACATTGACCGCTTGTAAGTGCACAAAAGAGCGGCTCTACAACGCCATGATAGATTACGCAGGACTCCCTGTGACTCAAGTATTTCCATGAGAATCAGAAGTCTCATTATTGTCAATTGGCATCGCCAATGATGCGCAGAAATGAGTTTTGAGCGGTGCATTCAAAAGAAATAATATTTCCAGACAGAACTGTAAAACATTACGACGCAGATGAAACAGGGTGAATTTGTTTTCACGTATATCTGGAACCTTGGGCAAAATTGAATTGAACGTCTGATCCATTTGAAAATGAGAGCTTATGGGTGGATATTGATCAGAATATATAAACGAGTGAGAAATCGTAAAAGGGTACTGGCTGGCTGTATCTGTAAAAGGCAATGGCGTGTGCACAAGACTAATACGGTCCTACCGACGACTACCATAACGAGTAAGCATAACCTAAGGTCACGTTTCGATAGAAAAGGTAGCCACCCTGAAAGCAGAACCGAGCGGACTCCATATCGAGGTATACCGGCTGGTAAATGGCGACAAGGATCGTTAGGCGACCTTATTGTTAAATCGATCATCACTCATTGGATAAGAACTGTGTGATTGCATGAGGTCGGTACTGAAGTGATGCATATGTGATATATACGACCTTGGGTCACGGAATCATCCCTCCTATTTTACGATGTGGTTGCAGTAAACTAATGGCTGACACGCGTCGCGCTGTGGGAATTGTAGATTGTTCGCTGTCAATCATCGAACACGTGGAAGTGGGTTAAGCGAAACTTTATATAATCGCTGTTGTTGGAATCGTAGCCATTCTCTGATTGATCGTTATTATCATTACGTCAACATTTTGATCTTTTCTGGTGATAACCTAACCTAACCTAGTAATCATATCTATTTTCTTGCTCAGGATTAATTAGTGAGAAATACAAGACGTCGTGTTACATGGTACGTGGAAGTTTTCCATGGATCTTGAATACTTTTCTTCTTCTTTTTTTGTTTGATCATTTTAATACCTGTTCGCAGGGTGAAACACAAGTGTTCATATGCATTAGAAGGAACTTGCTTGGGTGTCTAACGCGATTCAAGAACATCCGGGATCCATGACATTTGGCAAGAAATTATTACTTTATTAATATTCTGGAAACCATGGCTGAATATACCGGTCTGGCAATTTATATTCTCTGTATGGTTTGCTTGAACCGATATGTCTTTATCAACTTTATGGTTTGTTGAGTGTCTGCAGTTATTTTCAGTGGGAAAGTCAATTTCTTAAAAGATATATTCCAAGTTGAGGATAGTTCTAATAGATTTCTAATGGTTTATCGTGGTGCACTGCATAAGGATTTGCAATTACTGAGATTGCCATACGAAATGTCTGTTGCGAATTCTTTTTCTTGTTTAGTCTCTTGTTTTTTCTTCTTTCTGTGTACCTTTTCTGTTTATCTACTATCTTCCAACATATATGGATACAACGCTGACAGAAAGTCATTAAATCTTTTGATACTCTGATGACGTCAGTTCTTATTGATTAAATTAATTTTGATATCACAATTGCACAACGGTCCCAAGCAAATATGTACAGGTGCTAATAATTATTGAATATTGGATGCTCATTAAGTATGAACTTTATATGAAAATTATTATCGACGGTAGATTAATCAGCGAGTAATTTAGAGGACAGTTTAATTTATGAGTGAAGTTGAATTAACTTTTGCAGTGCAGTGTACAACGTACGTGTGTTGTTCACGTACTGCTTGACGGGGGTAAGATGCATAAATCTATGGTCGGTACATAAATATTAACATAATTCATGTCGACTAAGTGCAGAGGTAGAATGAGGTGCACGGCCGTAAGTGAAATCGTTCTTTGCACCGATGCGTGATTGCACTAATTTGCAATAATCGAACGTTCGCCACGTCCGTAACCATGCGCCGCCGGAATCGATCTCGATCGATCGTATATCGACCCTGCGGTTCAGTCGATCGATTACAGATGATAGTAAAAATGAAAATTTCCTTTTCATCGATCGAAATTTGTCTTCCAATCATTTACGGATATACCCTACCTTTCTGTTTTACAGCGATATCGAGTATGAGGGACATAAAGAAAAAGATATATGATTTAATAACACTCAATTGACTAACACCCTTATTTATACGGCCCTGGCGCAGGTAAAGCTGAATGGGGACTTGTCCTACAGTGCGTAGGCCGTCTCTTGATTGGTCAGAGAAGTCGGCCTTCACAGACTCCGCACTAATACTCCTGTAGCTACTTTCGAATTCTCATGAACCACGAAAACCGTACGGAACCATACAGGAATCTGGTATTCCTTTTAAAAAAATATATATATATACATATGTATGTGTATTGAGTACACGTGGAAATAATTCCCAATGGTCTCGAAAAACTTGACATACCGATCTAAGTGTGGGGAAGAAATTTGGTAAAATTTTGAGAACGCATTCTGATTCATGCTGAAAATTAGTGTATGATCTTTTTTGAGCAAACATTTTTTCAGAGTAAAGTTTGATATTTGATTCTTATAAAATTCAAAATTACAGATTCGCGCGTTTTGAATATCGAACGAGGTTCTTTGGGAATGCCATAATTTGCCGTTTTTTTTTGTGGAATTTGGTTTATTTGAGACATGTACAAAATTTGCATTATCCTTTTCCCAAGGATCAGCCGAATGGGATATAGCGTGAAGAGTTAAAATGTCGATTAACCACCCCGAGCTATTCTAGCACGAGGTCGTGCGACTCGAGATCGATTAGCCAATCAATAAATACACACATGTCCCGCTCAGGGTGTGGTTTCGATGTCGCTATCGACTTATGCACGGGGGATGACGTCAGGTCCGGATTGACTGTAGTTTCGAGAGGGAGCAGGAAGCAGTGATCGAAGTGAGATCAATCTCTCGGATCAGTGATCTCAGCGAATGAAATCATTGCTGAATGTGGATCACCGTTTAGGTCGCCTCTTCACGGGACTTTGGAAGCAGCAAAGTATGTAAAAGCCTCAAGAATAATCGAAAAGTCTATAACCTACTATCTCCAAGTATCTGAAAATGTCGTTGAAAGTGTAAAACAGGCCTTGTCGTACAATCGTAATCTCGAATGTGTAACTGGCTTAAGCATTAGCATAAGTACGTCGTATGTTGCCCTACCGTTTCTCATATCGGCTGCATTTATCGCGTGCACCGTGTTTCGTATCGCATTGTCCTCGCTCGTTGTGAATTGCCTTTAGCAGCAGTCATTTGTCATCGTTATACCCCTACGGCTGGGTGCACGCCGATATCTGTCGGCATATATAAGTATCATAGAAAAGGTCGGCATCGTAACTTTGATAAAACAATAAGCAAAGTAACACCGTGGCACAACGAATCGTCAAACAATTCCAAGCCGGACGAGAGTGCAGTAGAAGAAAAAAGAAAGAAGGACAAAACGTATACGGTATTCCTAACCTAAAGTCAATTTCGCATTTTCACATAAGTCCAGATGAAAAACAATGTCTCTGTTGTGTAGCTATACACGTACGTACAATAATACGTGATCGGAATGTGAAAATGACAAAATGGCGACACGTGCCAGTGAAACCGCACTAAGCAGCAGTTCGTTTCGTCCTGTAGGAAAGTTTCTAGCCTTTCGTGCAGTACTCGTGGCGCGTCCACATCGATATTTATGAACGGCACGTCGACGACGGCTTTCGATGAGGATCCGGGAGTCTCAGTTCCTCGAGGAAGCCGTTTACATCGTCTCGCTATTAAAAAAAACTGTCAAACAGTATATATCCCGCAACGGCAATTTCCATGGGCAATTGATTTTTAAACGACGTTACGAAGGTTTTTCTCGCTGTCGTGGGAAAACTTTATGCAACGTTCACAATTGTTTCTTTAACGTCTATGTGTGTATATGTATATACACCTTTTTTTCTTTCTTGCAGATAATTATCCGTGAGATTTACACGTACCATAAATACAATTACAATCGCCACGTGGACATCGTATACGACGTTGTTAAAACGTGGGAGGCCATCTTGGTATTTTCGTGATGCGTTCTACGCGTGGGCTTGTTTTCAAGATTATTCTAGCCAGTCTCGAAATATCAGCGACTATATTTAAAGGCTTAGATGTTCCCTGACGTGCCAACCCTCGTGACTCTAAGTCAGGACGGTATTATGGAAGAAACTGTCGGTGTGGAGGATCCTTTTTGGTATTATTATTTTTTCCTCTTATTCTTATCCACACAAATTCCGTCCCGTGGGCGTCCTGTAAAATTGGAACTTTGACTATTTTAAGGTATTCCCAGCTAACCTGAAACAATACAATTTGCAGTAAGACAATATACCGGATGACCAGATTGAAAATAATCACAAGTCACAGGCACGTTATTAACCGTGAGTATATTTACCTGGATCATCCAGTATATCATAACTCATGAATGAATTGAAGTACGACGTCCTTTGCTAAATGAATTCTTAACGCCATTTCGAATTCTTGAGTGATAAATATTGCGGGATATTAAAATAAACTTTTTTCTTTCTGTAGCTCCTTTGGTCGTTTTATTAATGGTCGTTGATACATCGATAAACCGTTTATGGCTTAAATTTGACTGGACACTGGATTAGGTATATCGTATACATACATTACGTATCCTTATATATCTTATTTCATATATGCTTTATTATAGCATTCGACGGCTACTGAACTGTCTGTGGTCCAGAGACGATCTTTCCCTTCAAATATGGCAAGACAGGATCGTGATCTCACGTCTGGCGAATTTGCATCAGCAGCGCTTAAATATATGACTACTACATCCACACTGTAATTAGCGTCGATGCAGCCGCTCGACAATGTCAATTTGTCCTGACGCTTTTGTATTTCGTGTGACAAGACACGATGCCTATAGATATAGTTACGCTACGACAATACAGTCAGCAAAGTATCGTATGGAATATTCATAAGACAATGACATATCAGGTCTTTTGTATATAGTAATACAGCAGTCAAGATATACTTAGTGATCTGTCATACATAAAACACTGTATAAAGTCTTAATATTTTTCTAAACATTTAAGGATACACGAGACACTTTCTATATGAAAAAGTACAAAGAAATTATATATAAATTCAATACAGATTTAGTATAAAGATAAAATGTATTAGTATACCGTATACGGAAGCTTTAATTGTACTGGAAAGAGAAGTGATATACTTTGGTACAGACTGCTGTAGTATGCTCGGTGTGAAGGGTGCCTTAAGCGTGTAAGAGAGAGAGAGAGGAAACTAGCAGCAGCACCCAGTGACCGGTAGCATTGATTGATTCTTGCTTTTCTTACTTTTCCACGAGGTCCGATTCCACGAAGCAAGAGGCCGTAGCTCAGGCATCTCACGAGATGAAAGGAGGGATGGAGAGAGAGAGAGAGAGGATGCTCATGGTGAAGTGGGCGTGCAGGATGCTATATACTCGGATATAACATAGCTACCAGAAGATCGTGAGTCTGAGTATAGATGCTTGTGAAAAGAATCTTTGAACGTGGGTCGAGCGATAAAATCAATCGATTGGTATATACATAGACGTACGGGGAGTTTTGAATCAACCGGTAGTCCTGTACCGTACCGTGTTGGTATGACTTGGCTCTTATGCATATATGGTTGGTAGGCGGCACGTGCGTGTAGGTAAACGAGTTAGGTCGACGTCGTGAGTATCTTTCACCGGATGCACTCCAGGCTCCGGGCTCTGGGTCAAAATCAAGGATATTGTCAATCGCGATATTCTCTGCCTACACGTGTGCTGCTTCTCTTCTCTTTGATTTATAATTGCGTCGTGTGAATAGAGAGAGTCATTTAGGCCTCTTCGTCTTTTTTCACTCTCTATTTAGGTAGGTGTACTTTGGTGTTTTAATTGAGTGCACTTCTGAGGAGAGGAATGGATAATTGAAAAATTGATATAAAAAATTGATTACCTTGTGAGACTATGATTTTTATGAGTTTGATTTTCGGTTCGTCGGAGGATGTTCGTGAGAAGATTAAGGATGTCATAGTTTGTCGGGGTGTCGATGATCCTTCTTGGTTAAATATTTAAAGAGCGTGGTCAAGTGATGTTTGCTTGGATTCTTTTCTTGGCTGTAGGACAGACAAGGAGGGAGAACGAGAAAGAGGTATGGCCAGAGAGAGAGTGTAGGTCAGAGAACTTACCTCCCGGAAATCCTCTTGATCCACGTTTTTTTTCTTCAAGCTGGGTCTTTTTCTTTTCATAAATTCCCTCGGCGAGCACACCCAAGCTACCGGCCAGACGGCTTGAACAACGGTGAAAGTACTAAGGAGCCAAGAAGTAGACCCCACCTTTGGTGCTCCACTAGGATGCAGCTTGAACCTTCTCTAACCTAAAAACCTGAAGAGTGCCGGTGTATCTCGCGAAAAAGAAAATAAGTGACTAGTTTAACTCAAATCTGCCATATCCTACAGATCTTGGACCGCACATTTTATTTTGTGAACAGGCGTTTAAAGATATTCGAAGACATATTCATACAGTATTTTTTTAACAATTAATACCAAAAAAGTGGCATCACTATCCTTCGATGTTAATTAACAATCTATCTCTTATCAGTTTATACATTTTAATGGGATTTCATGTTCCATTGAATTCAACAGTAATACACTGATTTATCAGACACCCAGCCGATTGGCCGTTTTCCTTGAATCGTTTAAAAAAACTCTAGTGGCGCCACGCAGCGGGAATTCTGCGCGACACCATAAACCACGACAATGCCGCTCGAATCTTTTAGCGAACTATCCTGTCGAGCAACAATAGATCACCCAGTCTCTATCTAACAAGTGAACCGTTAAATCGGCACTCTGTCCAACAACAAACCGACGATATCTCACGAGGCGTAAGGTAAAACTTCAATTTTCAATCTACGTACGATGCATGCACAAATTATACCAAAGGATACATTTAATTTCCCACGTTGTCGGTAACCTCAAATGTCCTCTCAACGTTCAAAGCTCCGTGGAATAAATCAGATTGCAAGTGCAGTACAAAACGCCGCGGCCACCGTACCTGCCGAGAAGTAGCGTCTCGTAGGAGGAAATGGCAAAGGCATAAGACAGAACACAAGTAAAGGAATAAGAAAAGAAATATAAAAAAAAGAGTCCGAGAGATATAAAGGCCGGCGCAGGGAACGAAGATGCCCGCCGCGAGATACGAACTTCTCTTTGACGAGGCCGCTCGCGATTATCCGGCTACGTGTGACGTGACCGGTCGCGATAAATTTCAAGGAAGACCGAATGAACACGTAACCTTCTTCCCGATGAAGATCCTATTCCATTATCCGGTATAAAGAGGGACATAAGACATCAGGAGAGGAAGCGTGGCAGCGCTAGGTTACACGTACGTACTCCGTTCGAAAAAAATAACCGAATGACGTCTATATACGTATGCCAGGTACACGTAGCATATTTATACATTACTCAGTTACGGAGTTCGCTCAGATTTCACTTCTAAATCTCATCCTTGCATAAACCTTCAATTTAAATGGTGATATACACACTGCTCAATCCACATCGACCAACTTTCAGGTTAGGTTAGGCTAATCACTATGCAATTGCCAACCGATGGCTAATTGCTGGAGTTTAACGATATCGAAATTGGTAAACGGATCTTAGGTGAAGGATTTTAATAAGTCGTAAAGGATTTTAAAATTATATATATAAAGCTATGACCTTTCTACCCGGCGCATCCGCCTGTTACGTAACGAGATATACCGGTATCTCAATCCAAACGATCGATTTAGGCTCGTACGTGGACGTTTATTATGATTTCATTACTCGTATTAGATACGATTGACATTTATTTACGTTAAGATAGCTTGATTTTTTAAATTACCTTTTCTTTTTATACTTTTCAGGCTACTCTTTCGCGTAGAGTGTCTTTTGTGGATCTTAGGAATTTTTATTGCAACGTTACGGCGTTACGGGTTACACGACGACAATGCCGACTACGACTTCGGACGTAGGCGTGTTAATGGTCGGCGTTGCGTGCTCCAGTTCTACCTGTTCTACTTGTTGCAAAACTAATCTGCTACTCAGGTAGCCAGAGATCGCTCGTGCATGCCGCACGGCGTTGGCCTACGCCTACGGTAATTGCGCATCGTTGCGTTTTCACCGTAATACACAGTGAGATCGCAGATATCGAGTCAAGATAGTCTGTTGGTATGGTGAATTCTGAAGTTGCTGTGGAATATACTAAGAGGAGCGTAAGGTCGACGTGCTATCCCGATAGCGAAACGTGGTTTGTGGACTTCCAATATACAGCTTGGTTATGTCATACACCGATACCGCCGCGCCACTGGTACTGCGCAGAAGCGGAAGTGACGGTTTATATTCAAAATGGACAGATCGGTCAATCGATTGTTGAGGTATAGAAAAAGCAATTAATATTATTTAATCTATTTTAGACGTTGTTGCATATTAATAATTTTTATGACGTTATCATTTGATTTTTGGAATTTTTGTTTATAGACAAATTTTGACTATGTGAATTTTTTTCACGATTTTGAGATTCGTGATATAAACGGATCTTCAGTCTGTATCCGGCTCTTCTGGGATAACGAAGTCGAATAAGGTATATCGTTGGGTCTGACCAAGGTGCCGTGGGTCAGGAGGCCCCGTGTGGGTCCCACACGAAAACGTGACGGGCCTCTGCGGAGGGTCCTGGCCTTCGTTCCTTTTAGTCTGCTCGAAAATCATGATTTTCAACGAGAGCCAAAACCTGCTCCACACTCATCCGCATCGTTTGTCAGGTCGATCCTGGCAAATATGGTATAACCTAACCTACAAAATTCTCATAATTTCGCTTTCACACTCAATTATCCATGTCGACATAATAATTTTGAGTCTTGAAAAACATCCAGGATGTATTTGTTTCGTTATTAAGTATACTTAAAAAATTATTTAGCTCTCTACCTTCGCGTCGGCCATCTTCTTCGTCCGTGATCGCAGCCAGCCAGGAACGAGCTTTAATATCTTTTCATGATTTCTCTAGAAGCTCAACAATCACACCGGGTTCCCGATGACGGAGGAAAAGCAGATAAATTCCTGCAGCTTCACCAACTTCCCGTAACCCTGGTGCATTAGCGCGAGCCGCCTCACGTATTCGCCAAGATTCTTTTTCTACGTGCCTCAAGATGAACTCTGACCCAAGACCGCCTTCCATTTGCTTCTCAGACCGTCTTATCCCAGCACCTTCCTTTGCCTACTAGTTCCTCTTCCTCACCTTTCGGATCCCCGTGGACGGGGAATAGGGCAATTAATTTATATTGCCACGTGGAAGAAAAGGCACAGGATATTAAAACCTTAGGGTTAATTAACATTTTCCCTCTCGTTAAATCATCCGCCGCCATTATTCCCTGCCGACTATTTCGTCTGCCTGTCGAAGCGACCAAAAATACTCGGGTCGACTGTACGTGCACGAGACACTTGATAAAATTGATCGACGCCAATGAAACTCGCACGTAAACAATTATAAAGTTTCATTCAATCGTAATTTCTATTAAACCGTCTCACGTATTCCGAATATCCGAGACAAGCCCATAAAGGATCTCCGAAATGTATTTACAACCGTCCTTTCTTCAACATACCGATCAACTAGGTAAGCCGGGATGACGATATTAATCGCAATAGAGTTCAAAGTCCCGATATTTATAATTCAACTCGAATTAACGTCCGCTAAGCGCAAGAGCGGAAGTGGCCGATAAAGGCACGACTAAATAAAAATGCGTAATCAACGTCCCAGGAGAACTGTTATCGCGATGACGTCACGCATCGGCAAATCGACTTTGATAAATCGAACGCACGCACGCAACCGACCACGCCACGTAGCTACGTATATACGTGCCGGCAGTCAGGCATCCTGGTGAACAAGCAAATCCCGACTGGGCGTAATTGCCTCTTCCCTCCCCTCCCCCCCTTTCCCCTCCCTCCCTCCCTTCGATTCCTTCACTTCCTCTACGCATCAATGATTCGACCCATCGATTATTCCGAGCACCGAAGAGATTCTTTTATCCATCCATTAACGCGCATGCGTATATCTACGTATGCACAGTACTATACATCTTATACCGCCTACTATGCCCTTAACAGGAACTTATCGTGATTCATGATTATTTAAAAAACATCCGACACCCTCGTTAATCAAGCAGATACTCATCCATTGGATTTTAATGAATTTCGCTAGTAAGAAAAAAAATACTGCATAAGTTTTCTCTACGCCGTGTAAAGGTACTAGAGAAAATAATGCTCAGCTTCGTCTCACTTGCGCATCAGATTCCAGTGTTACGCCTGGACTGCATATGATCATCGCACCTTTTTAAAGCTATATCGATAACAGTTCGATCAAGAAGATCCTTCGTCGCAGGGTTCCTCAAGAGACCAGCCAGCATGTACGCAAGGTTATTTAAGAAAAAATAAAGGTCCGCCCTTTTCTTAGAGTACAAGTCTAGACGACCAGTCATGCGTGGGCTTCGTTCTTTCGCTCTTCCACTCTCGCACTCTCTCTCTCTCTCTCTCTCTCTCTCTCCCCCTGCTGCCCCCTTCATCCTCTCTCTCTCTCTCACTCTTTCTCCCTGGCGCACAATATTCTTTCAGCTTTGTCCTCGGCGCGATTCTCCCTAATACATACGTCCCTCACCATTACAGGGATCGTGCTGCCAAGGCACGTCGGTTCGGAGGATGCTTTATGTCGGCGCAACATGTGGCGAATATAATGCGAGTTCGAACAAGAGTTAGCCGGTGCATCCGGGATCGCTCTCACAGCCCCGCGTACCGGATTGTATGGCACGTCAGGGTGCATCAACGCGGACAGGACCCACGTATGATCCACCCTGTGCATCGATGAGCCAATGGCGATGCCTGGACCGAAGATGGATATCGGGAGGAATCTCGAACCACTGTGAGACGCGTGTTCATCCGTGCGATCAACCGATGAAACTACCTTAACTCATGTAACAGGTATAGCTGGCGTGTACTGTACACGTGGGTATAGGTACGTATGAGCGAGGCAGACTCCTGGGGCGATTTTCGCAGCGTGGAATCGCCTGTCGGGTGTTCCTCGCTACGGTTCGCTGATGACGACTTTCAGCTACCTGGAGAGCCGTAAATCGTCCTCCATTTCCTCGCCTTCCGTTGCCGCTCCTCACTTTTATTCATGCTCGTGCCACGTCCTCCTCTATCGGCTCGCGCACCGGCGCTTCGCTCTTAAAATCTTTTACACGAGACACAGCTGGCCCGTCCGATCCGTTCGCTCTGTTGTTTTATCCTTCGGTGATTCACTCCAAGCATCAAGATCAAGATCAGCCGGGTTATCTGCGCTCGGCCGTACGTGGAGTTCTGTTGATCGGTCCTGGAAACAATTTTGAAATAAAAAGTCACTCGAGCGTTACCGCGGAAGAAAAAGATAAATAGCAGGCGAGAGAGACAAGGAGATATAGAAATAAAGTCGCAGAGAGAAAGAGAGAGAACAATCGATATCACCTATCCTATACGTGGGATCGCCAATCGCTTCCGCGAAAGGTGCCCGCCGATCTACGTGGTCGCGTTCGTGTCTGCGAGAAAAAATCCTTTGTGCTGCTCCAACGTTCCTGAGTGTCCTGCGGTGAGTTCGTAACCAGGTACAAAACATTACGGAATGAGTCTTGACAGACTCGTGTTATACCGAAAGAACTAAGCGTCGATCTTGGCGCGGGCGTCGTAATTATTTTAATGGGCGTCCCTGTCCTCTAAGTATCTGGATATCTGTAATCGTGGGTATGTAATCTACAGCTGTATATATATATATATATATATATATATATATATATATATACGGAAAAATATTAATATAAGGAACAGACTGTGCTTCTGTGCGCATACCATATGTATAACGTATACTACGTCGTGGCATATACCACCATCATTCATAATAACAAGTAGTGCTCGTGTGCCGTGTAATCTGGTATTCAGATCTACGATCTCACCAGATCGCAACCTCCGATTTCGGTCTCGACCGGGCTTCCTGGTTCGAGTCGATATGATTTATTCATTGTGCGATTTAACGGCCGGGAGCCTTCGGTTTCTTCTGTGTATCCTGACGTAGACTCGTCACGGTCCAACCTCGTGACTGTTTTTCATGTGGGTAATCATCCTCGTAAGATCCCTGTGCAGAAGAGATTGACCTCTAGGAGGATAAACGTCCTTGGTATACCTTACGTACCTGCCATCAGATGTCTGCTATGACGAGTTCTCTCGGTGGTAACATAACCTATATTTCCCACCAAGTCTTCAATCCACGTCAGACAGGATAGACGATGCGCTGGAATTATGTGAGAATACAACGTGGGTATCACTTGGAGTCATTAAGGTGGCGGGTAACTGTAGGTTGGGACCTGGTAGCTCGTTGCTTCATAGAATGGGGAAAAACTCCACTCGGATTGCTACACTCTTTGGTCTGTTGACTCCTAGACTGCCACTAGTGTTGCTGCTGTTACTGCCTACTGAAATACGCAATGCACCGTGCTGCTTTACGTTTCCATGCAAACGTAAACGGGACTTTAGACGTAATCGTATTTTGTACAATCAATATAGTCTATTCGTTCATATGATTCCGGTTAAACTCACTGTCTGTATATCCGGGAGAATATCATTTCCTGGATTGTCAGATATTCTTGATGACTTGTTGTTCTGGAAGAAACAGTGGTTACTTGAAGATAAATATAGGCATAAAATAATATTCAATGATTTATCGGTATAGCTTACTTTTATTTTTAGTCGTCCTTTTAGAATTCATTCGTTACTTTGAATCACGTGGTGTCTAGACGTGTCTCCTTTTACGCATCTGAATATGTTTGGCCATTATCAGTATCTGTGTACTTAGCTGCTCGTGTTTTAAGGTTACGTTAATACAGTAGCAGGGACTGACAGTGCTCGTGTGTTAATAACTGTTTGTAACGTAGTGCGTGTAACCTACAATGTGATGCAAAAGGCGTAGCAGGATACTGCATTGTTTTGGTACCAATTGCAAGTCATTCTCGTTCCTTGTTCATCGATCAATCGCAATCGGCTAGAATCACGGTAGTGGAAGGCACTGGTACGACGGGGACTCGATAGATCTTTAGTCGATAACTAGAATGACGTAACGGACAGGTCGAATTGCGTAAAGGAACCACAGGCATGTTTATTAATCGATGCCAACGATACGCGTTCGTATCGTAAAGAAGCTGGTGGCGCGCATGCGCAGTTAGAATAACGATGAACAAAAAGTATATTAAATAAAAATATTAATAGAAGCGTCGAATATTTAGCAGTACTCAAGAAGAAATTTCTTGTACGTCATTGGGAATATTGGCATTTTGTTTTTTACGTTTCGCAGCCGAATTCGCGTCACTCTCAGGCTTTCTCGTTTAAATCGCCGCCAGCGTCTGCGCGCGCATCCCGATTGACGTTATTCGCGAGGCCGTCATATTTTCCTGTGCTTTAAATTGATATTTCGTTTTGTTTGCTCACTCTCACTTTATGCTCAAAACTCTTCCCTGTGCAAACGTGTTTTCTAAGGATTGGTCTCCGTCTCGACACTCGGATTATGCTTATACCTTCGTACAGGTATTGGTCGTTCGACGTTATTATATCTCTAGCGTGCTAATGCTCTGACGCATAATCCTCGATGAATGACGATAGCCTGTTTTCTTTTTCTTTTATTTATTCTTTAACGCTGCCTCTTTTTAGTGCGTCTACGCGTCACTTCGTTATTTTGCTACGACACGAACTGCTGACATAACCTTTAAAACTTTAGCTAGAATGGACTGCGCGTCCTGAGGCTTAGAATTCGATAGATTTTCGAACGCCATTGAAATTCTAAATAAGCATTCTTGTCAAGCTGTATCGTCTTTGTTGTTTGTTAAATCTCATATTTTAATTTACGATATTTTTTAACGTATTCAGAAAACATCCGTATCCTGCAATTCCAGAAAATTCTGTTTGAGGTTAAACCTGAAGAAAAGTAAACTGTGGTTTCTCTTCAAAAGGCATACTTAAACGGCGGACGTAATAACTTCTTGATTCGTATATTCTCTCTCTCTTTAAGGGTGCCAGCGGCAGAATAAAATGGCTGATAAAAAGCAATAAAGCGTCAATCGATGTAGGCTGTAGGGTTCGGCTTTTACTTTACTATCCTTTATGACTCTCTTTATATATTTATGCATTTACTTTATATTCATGCATTATGTATGTACTGCGTGAAAAAGCAATGGCGCTTACGTAGATACACCTGTGCACTACAGGTCACAGAAAAATCGCTATTTTTTTCCAACGATCGACCTTTCCTTCAGCGTGGTACTGGTTTAGACTGGTAACTTTATTCCTTTTTGGCCAGGTTCATGCAGCGCACTGCGACTATGGCAACGCGCTACTGCACAAGTGCACAACCTGTGTGTTCCCTCTGTGATATTCTGTCGGCGCCATATTTATAAGCTAAAATAACGAGGTTGGTCTTGTTAATCGTGTGTGCATTGTTTCCGCGGTGGAATGTCACATATCCACAGTGGGACACGTTTTCTACGTGCGAGAATTCACAAGCGGATTAAAGCTTCGCACTTCGGTATGACAATTGAGCGGAATACTTTTTTATTGACTTTACGCGAATCTTATTGAATTTTATTTATTCATCTCACGTCGCCGGCAGATTTCTTCGGACTCCGGACATTTTCTCTCGTTGCCCATTCACCTGCGACTCGCTCGCGTTACATAAGCTTTGTTTTGGATACCATTCACCTCCGCTCGTCTTTCACGCGTTCCATTAATCCGGCTAGTTCCTGCTTAACGGGTTTCCACTCTCTTTCTCCGTCTCTCTTTCCCGCATTATATTTCTCGCGCGTGCTCCTTTACTCTCCTTAACCGGAAACGACCGAATTACCTTTAAGTTCTCGTATATTCCGTGAAGCGTCGCCGGCACCGAAATCCTTTGGCTTCCTCGAGTCGTATAATAGAAATAAATCTGATTGGATTGCGCATTTCCCGATGTGCGCATGCGCAGGATTGAATAACGGAAATATTCAAATTCCGCGCGCATACCATTCAGACTCGTTAGTCAACCGACGGCATCCGTAATTTGACCAACCGTATGAAGTTTCAATAATTCTTAGTGACTCATTCAGAAAGGATTTTACATATTGTTTCATATTCAAAAGTCGTTAACCGTATTTACGATACACCCTATATACTACGGGCACTATCCGTACTTTGCCAGTGCAATTCCAGCCGGGCAATTCCCTTGCGTTCAAACCCGTAGAAATTATGATTGCCCGCTGGCAGCCATAAGCGCCCTCCTAGCTTCGCGAGCGGTACCACCGCTGCGGAATGGCCGCAAAAAAGCGCCACGCACAGTATCCACGAACAAAGCACTCTCTTTGAAATTGTAGAGTAATAACAAGGAGCTATTCTAGTTCCTACATAACCTCCCGTCGATGGGGCTTCTCTTTCCGTGTCTTTCTTACCTTTGCTCCTGCTTTTTATTTTTCTCCTTCTCGACAGCTTCTCGAAATACATTTATTGACGACGAAATAGCTCGCGGCTCGCAGCAATTCCAACGTACCTTACTTCTCGTCAAATACGAACCCTGCGCACTCTTCTTCTTCCTTCTTACTGGCCAACGGCCTCACGGAACAATTCTCTTATTTCACACAGACCTCTTCCGACGGCACTTCGCTCTATTCCAAGAGCTCTTCGTTTATACGAGACTGGCAAAAATACCTATACACCCGTTTACACAGTTAACTTCACAATGCTAACCATTAAGGCTGCTTCACAGTTCCCATCTCTGGTATGCACGTTAAACTCAATCTCAGACATCCATCGTCATTGTTCCTTGCTAATTCAGTGGAAACTATTTTAGGTTTGTCTCGTCAAGATTATCTTCTTGTTAGCTTATACAATATTTAACCTTATTAAGTAATGAGGGCGACTTCACCAGTGAATGAACACAGGACCCAGTATATGGCTGCGTTCACGTACATTATATCTGTATACATATGAACGTTAACACGGATGTCCATCCATTACAGGCGTTTCTAAAGGTTTTCATTTATTGGTGGATTTAACCTTTTATCTTATCTTCGGTACGGATGTACTTTCTTGTAAACAGACGCAACGAACTCTCGTGCGAGCAAAATAATAGCCGCACAGCGATCGATATTTGCGTGATTAACTGAAATATGAAAAAAAGAAAACGTACAGTCATTCAGGTCAGATTAGACCAGCAGAATTAATTTACTCGAAGTAATTGAATGGACTTTCATTCTTAATGTATTATTTTCACGTGCTAAAAAATTATGTAACTTAATTCCTTTTTTTTCCTCTTTAATCAACAAGGATGTCTCCACTTTCTAGTGACGTAGCAGGTGTAGGTGTTACCAAGTGTAGGTGGTTTCGAGTGAGGTCAAAGAATGCACATATGAGTCATCCAAGATCTTTCGTACATGCATAGGCGGTAACGAGCATTGACTTAATGATAAATATCAAATTAAAGTCAATAACATAAACACAAAGGTACACGGTGCATTCTCAAAGAAAGTGCATTGACCCGCAAATCCATAATAGCTCGGAAAGCAATAACGATAACGAGTTAGCGAGAACTCGGTACGTACAGCCAGTTCCAACAATAGTCAATTTAAAAATACTAAAACTCTTAGCAGTGCGAAAATCGCCCTAGTCATAGCTCTTGTCAAGATCCACAAAAATAGATCTTCGGCGAAGGATATCCTTAAATAGATAAAACAATATCATACCTAAATATAAAACAGCTCAACGATATCAGATAACAAGTGGGTCAACACCATTAAGAAGTCCCAGCGCATCATCCAGGAACTTGTTGATAACCTCAATTTTTGGACAGTCACAAAATCACAAAAAATTTCCACACTCCCTCGTTCACAATGGATCGCTGATTAATCAATAAGATAAATATCACATTAGTCTTTAAGTAACTATGAATTCTATCCGGATTTACCGACCGATAAGAGATAACACGACGTCCCGGTTAACAAGCATTATCAGATTGCTCGATTTCTACCAAGTGCTCCTTACCCATGTACTTTATATATATATACATCTATCCATCCATTGCATATATACCAAAGCCGTATATCTGGTAAAGCACGCGTATGCACATAATACCTTTAGCAACCTACTAGTTTCATGAATGAATGAAATTCGTGCCGTTCCCAGCTCGACCTTGCCTCTTCCCAAGGAGCACTGCTTACAAGCCTCGTGTATTCCAAGTCATTAACAAAGGACAACTCGTTAAAGCTGTATCAATCGATGAGCCTGTTATCGCGACTTTAAAAAGCTTGATACTCCTAATCAATATCGCGCGAGGTCTCCTCTTACGTATGACAGCATACAATAGTCCCGGGATGTGCACAGCATCTCTGAAACGACAATGGGAATAATAATACATAAAATTGAATAATTTCCAAGAAGTAAGACAAGAAATATATCACCAGAGAACATCATGGGGTCTTTGACCGTTTTTCTTATACAAGACTCAGACAGGTGGCATCATGGCTACAGTCGAGCGTAAGCCGTTCTGAAACACGCCATATACCGTGTACGTCATATGTGGTTATAACACATACAGATTCTGTGTAAATATATATACATACATATAATTGACAGGCACATAGGTAGTTTAAATGTAAAAGTCGACCGGTCGACAGGTCGATCGGTCGTTCAACATTATTAGATTCGGCCGTAGGTTCTTTGATGCCGTCCGTACGTCTGTCTATCTGACCGACCGTTCTCCAAGGAGCGAAGCCGAAGAGGAAGGTGGGGTAGACACCCGGATCCGCGGTACCGCCTCTCCATTGGTCAGTCCCGGGCGACGGGTGACGTTCAGTGCCGTACCAACAGCGAAAACATGAATTATCGGTGGGTCGAAGGAGCTCGGCCAATTTTCTGTAATAAACAATGTTACGAGATATTATTAAATTGTAATAAACGAATCAAAAATAATTATGAATAATTACAACATATTCGGCGTACCGGTGGTATAGGGTACGTCGCACAGTAGTGTTCACGTAAATCGAGGCTTCTGGGTAATTAGTCCGTATCGGCCGATCGCCGAGAATGATCCGCAATTACGAGTAATCGTGCACAAGGGAGTAATTACTATTGGATATCGTGAGCGGCAAGATGGGTGGTACGAAGGAAAAGAGACGTTGGTAACGACTGTTGTTACCGATTTAAACTTACTACCGAATTTCCTAATCTTTCGATCGATAGGTGCTGTCGTTGTAAAGTCAACTCTTTTTTCTTTTGATAATCACTGTACTGCTTATGGCTTCCTGCGAGGCGATAATCATCGACGTCCACGTGGTACGGCAACCATGTATATACTTCATATACTGTATATATATTCCTGTGTAACCTTTATACTTACACTGACGTCACAGGAACCATACCATCGCAGTGTCTCTACCATGTAAGGATTACCGACAATCCTATTTACCGACTGAGCATGCAGTAACGAGAGCAAAAGGTGACTCGCGTCCCTCTACTCCGTCCATAAAGCGGTGCCACCCTGTATCGAGTGCACCCTTTGCACCCTTGATTGTTGCGCCACTGCTGACGTCACGTGCCTTCTGCTGCGACAATCACGAACACACACGGGCGAAGTCCGCGGCAATGTGGGGGGGACAGGGGGGTACCTCGCCACTTGGCGTTTGGTGGGGAGCATGTACCGTGGTCCTGAGACAAAAGTGGGGGTAGTGACGTTGTACCGTGAGGCACTCAGAGGCTCCATTCACTAACCGGCCGCCGCCGAGAGCTGTTGTGCGCGGTACCGTTTCGGCCCTTATTTTTTGTTCCTCCTCTGATCCGGCGTACTCGGAGTCGCCGTCGCGGTTGTTACTTTCCTCTCCTGGTTTTAAAACAGTACGGTGAACAGTGTCGTGCAGAGGGCGTTTACACGCGAATACGTGTCACTGGATAATTTAGTTTGTTATCCTGATTCTCTTCGGTGACAATTTTGTATATTGGAGTCTGTACGGTTTTTTGTACTGGTACCGATACACGTGTGACACGGTTGGAGGAATGATTGGTGGCTCTTCGTAAAGCTGTGTTTATGGATTTACTGACTGGTCTCGTACTGGTTGTTGCTATCGGGATACGAATCACCAGGGCGATACCGTCGACGGATGTGAAGTTGGTGAAGTGTGGAATCGGTGGCGAAGCGTAGAGAGATAACATTAGAAGATAAAAGAAGTTGAAGATTGTACGAATGTGATGTGTCTGTTTTAAATGGCGTGACAAGTGCGTTTCCATTCTTTATTTTTCTGTACGTCGGCCGACCAATCGTTATCGGGATATCATTCCAGACTGAGATTGACTACAGGATGACAGTCGCTGGAAAGGTAGAAATTATTGTCTCATTATAATAACGTTTAACTTGCAAAGGCGTTGGTTCGCAATTACTCGCATTATTTATAAACCTGTTACGCACTGTAAATACTTGCTTCTCACCAGATTTGTATATGCAATGGCTCTTTGGCTAAGCTGATTGCAAACTGTGACGTAGGACGTCGGCTGTTACGCAGGTTATGTCACCGGTTTAGCAAAACCACGATAAGCTCGTGGTTGTTGGACGTTGCGTCATCGTCCTCAACGTTTATTTATATAAAGCGATTGTGACGACAAAACTGTGAAATCGCCACTGTACATTCACTTTAGGTACCTGTCAGACAATTGTGTGTACACGAGGAGCAGACGACGGGCGTGACGCGAGAGAAATTTTCGAATGCCCATCGAGAAGTGTCATTTAAATTTCCCTCCATGATTTTCTGCCAGTGTGGACCCACGAATATTCCTGCCAATTATAATCGTTAATTACTTTCATACGTTCTATCGCAACAATCCAACCTGATAATTGTACCCTCGAGTCGTACCAGCCATAATTGCTCATTATCCAATCCCACGTTGTCTCGTTATCGGCCGTGGAACGGTTTCACAGGAAATTCATCCAGCATCCGTCGTTATGATTTCAGTCCACGGGTACAAAGGTATTGCCGGACATTTAATCTGGTAATTTCTCCTTGATTAACCATCGGTCAATCTGGTATCCATTCACGACGGCATCCTGAAGGAATAGCAAGGATGTTTTTTTTTTTTTTTTAATTAGACTGAAAATTGCACAGTTACCAGTCTTCTTCGTGGCTACTAGCTCTACCTGTTTCTTTTGGCGAACGGCGCCCTTGATGATGGCACCTGACTCGACCACTGTCCAGGGCAGCCATCTTTCTCTCAAGAATCCAGTCCACCGAGCGGTCTCCCTACGGGTATAAAAAAATGATTAAACATTGAAAAATTCAACACAGATATCTGCAGTGTCCTATAGACTTTCATAAATCAATATTAATATCAGATTCCCACGTGGATGTCATTTCTCGGTTATGTTCTATATCTTAATCGAATTAGGCGTAGCAGCTAATGTAACGTAAGATAAATTTGTCCTCGTATGAAAAACCCATTGAACCGATCGTCGAACCGGTTGCTCGACTCTTTCTGTAACTTCTCGGCTTTATGATAAACGAGAAGTCGCATAGCCGGTCGCAGTCGCTTTATGGTGGCTCGCCCAAAGGCCTCGGCCTGTACCTATTGGTACGCAGTGTTTATCTCGAGGATAATACGCAGAAAATCGCTTTCATGTTTCTATATATATACGTACATACATATGGCGACTACCAACTACGCGTAGCGCAGCATCCGTACCGTTAGATACGCTTCGGGAGAGAATTGCGTCCGAGAGTAGGAGACTCGTGGAAGTGTCTTACGAGTAAATAGAAAAGCAGAAGGACACAGAACACGCGCCTACGAAAGATCTAGTAACGATCTTCTGATAAACCTATTTCGTAGGATCATTTACGGAACAGCCTTCCTCGTGGATAAATTTTTTAATGGCGGGACCATTAAAAAATCTTTATCGTACACGAGATTACGAGGAACGCACCGACACGTGTAACGGATGGATTTTTTTTGTTCAGAAATATAAGTCCTTTTGGATAAATTCGAAATAACATTTTTTTTCGTCTATTCCCCGAAGGTTGTATTTACGTAAGATTTTGCCCGGGTGTGATTTTGAAAAGAAAACAATCTCTCACGGAGATTCTCATTGCTACAGTTATGGCGCCGCCTCGCCCAGAGCTACGTACACGTTCTAGGTCGACATACCCGAGAGAGTCGAGCTTGCCGGCGAGTGACTTAGTACTCGATAGCTCTATGGCACGGCTTCCTAGTTAAAGCCCTATCCACATTTCTATTTTAATCGCCAGGCGATTGGACGACTCCCGTTTCCTATGAACGTCGCCGATCGATCGTCCACTTTGCAGTGGACCTTCGTCATCGCGCCGCAGGACGGCTCTTGCCGACCTATGAAATATCGAAGGCTCGACTTCGAGTTCTCTCGCAGGGAGAAAGTAGGCGCATCCAGGACTTCGGCGTTGGGCGCGACGAAGTCTTTTCACTTTGGCGTGAAAACGGTAAGCGGGAGGATATCATTATCTTCCGTTGACCCGACTTCCGCTTTTTCTCCATACAGCTACTGTCGCTTTCCTTTATTTTCCTCTTGTTCTCTCCGACTCTCTCGCGCTTCGAAACTGCACCAGCGAATCACGGCTCGACACCTGCCATCTCTTGGCGACGTGTGTACGCGCCCATATGACCCACGCCCACCAACGTGTATACGTGTTTGGTATATGTAGCATACAAGCTTTTTACACTTTGCAAACAGACGTATCGCTGTCTTCTCGATTGTTAGGAAAGCCAGGACGATTTTCACTTTTTCCATATACGTGTCTTCGTTATTCAGTACAGTTTCAGTACTTCGCTGGTTAGCAGAGCGAAAACTTGGACGTTGGCTCGTGTGAGATTTAATATCGAGGAGGCGCGTACGACTACGGAGGCTGCTGATGGTTCGAATACAATAATTTACACGCAGTTTGCCTGAAATTAATTAAACGAAGATAGAATTAATCGTCGGAGCGGTGTCGAGGCTTTTGAATCGATTTTTTATTGGTATCGTGGAATTTTCGAATTTATGTAAGACGCAGGATGTCCTTACCTTTCTTTTCGGCCTGTCACTACTGTGACTACCGGTAGAGGGACACGCTCTGACAAGCCGGAGGACGCAAAGCACGTCCAAAGAGTCAAAAGAAAAGAAGAGGGTCTTCGTGGAGACCGACTCGTTTGTCCTCCTCCTTCGTCCTCTTCGTCGCTCTTACGGTCCCGGCAAAACCGCAGCTTCCCTGATATCAACGCTACTCGCACCGAGAGCCGTAAAGACGCGGTTGGCGGCCCCTTTCCATCCGCTGTATTTCCGCTGCGCCTCGTTCTCTCTTCCCGGGACAGCCGCGGAACACATAATTCACTCGTTTGTACGAAATTTCGAAGCAGCCCGCAAGATCCACCATTTAATTGCGGTCGCATGCTCCCTAATAATGGCTTCCTTGCCATTATGGCTCGCCGGCCATTTTTGTTACCTTTGGATTCTGTGGGAAGAATTGTTTGTATCAGTGTCTCGTGTACCTCGTCAAATCTTATATTATCATTCGACCGTACTTACGTAGACGCTTCCGGGTCACGGTCGCCTCTTCTGTCTGTCGAGGCCACGCACTTGTGTGCGCGCCTTTATGCGGCACGTGGGCGTTACTATACCTCGTACGCGAACGTTACGTGTAAAGCACCAATAACGATGTATGCATAAACGTATATCCATCCTGTTCGACGGACGGTGTTTCTTTGCTATCCATATGGTACTTCCCGCGAAGTCCTTCTCTTTTATCTGCATTTTACCTCTCTTGTACTGGACGACCGTGCCGAGACTCTTCGGGGTCAGAATCGTGCACGGCCACTTCCGGTACCGGGACTAGCATCCTGTCCAGGACTTCACTTAATAACAATAATTCCTCGCGGGCTCTCCGGATCTTGAGAATGAGCACGATACGTAAATACTTTTATGGAATTGTGGAGAGGAGGATCATCGGAGTAGAAAGTGACTTCCGGTGCGTCGTACTGGTTAAGAGTAACAAATTATTTCACCGTTGAATTTATAAGCATCCAAATGGCGGGTCCTTTAAAGCCGGATTATAAGTCCCATGGAATTTGCTCCCCGTGTCCTCATGGATGGAACCAGTTTGGGGGGAATCCTTTGGCGGATGAGTTAAGGAGAGAATTTTTCAAGATGGCGTTCAGCCCGGTACCATAAACGTGACGGCCAGGTCCTCAAGGCACCAACCGTAACAGCAGCACCATCAGCTGAAAGAGAGGAGACAGAGGTGGAGGATCGTGCCTCGAGCCTAGACGTAGAGAAGCTTAGAAAGGCCATATCCGTGTCGCGTGTATCTTTCTGTCCTCTTGGACTTTCCTTGCGGAACTCTTGGACGGTATATACATTTTTTTTCTCTCTCTTCTACTCCTGTCATTCCGTCTCAGACTTTCTTCGTTCTCTTATCTTTTGCTCGCTTCACTTTATATGCATACCCATCGCCGGATAGTTGCGCGTAACAACGGGAGTGTATTCCTTGCTTCCTTCTATTTCTGTAGATTTATGTCGAGCGTTTGTCGCGTCTTGTCCCTGGCTCGCACGTAATTAAGGCGCGCGCGCACTTCGCGACGATTATTTATGACGCCGAGAAAATCCTAGCCCGGCGACCATGTGTCAAAACAGGGTTGAGCGATGATAAATTTAACGTGCCGGAGTGTAGGCCTGGTGCGTCTGCTGAGAAAAAAGAAGGTGTGTTAACGATCGCACCGAGACACGGGGTTGAAAAAATAATTAGGCTTGTCAACGACGCCGTTCCGAAGGAATGACGCGTGATTGGAGACTCACCTTTTTTTTATGAGACTCGAACAGTCACTCGAATTCTTATTAAAATATCTCTTGGAGTTCTGTTCTAGGTGGAGGCACTTGTTACTCGTGTGCGAAACTTTCTGTATCTGTTATAATTGATATACTCCAAGTCATGATTACGTTTCCACATTTTTTTTTATCTCTCAAATAATGACTTCAGTCGAGCGTAACATCATCTTCAGCGCGCACGTTATTATTCAATGTCAAGATGATGGGCGAATCAGTTGGAAACTCTTGGTCCTCAATTTACACTAATCAGTACTGCGACTGGCTTCAAGCGTTTGCACAACAAACGCACCACTGTCGTACAATAACAGTACGTTAACTGTTTCTCATATAGATTCTATATAAATGTAATAACGAATTGAAAAGATTTCTCAACAATGAGACGAGCCAGTAAACATTCTGGAAATCCCAACGTGGCTTCAAGCGAGAAAGCCAGCCTCTAACGAATAAAGGGAGCCGACGGGCATCGTTCTCTCTCTCTCTCTCTCTGTCTCTCTCTCTCTCTCTCTCTCTCTCTCTCTCTCTTGAGCGTAGAAGTTTCGTGGAAGACGTAGAAAGAAACTGGCCCAACGCACGCCACGGAGCACGCGTTAAAAAAAAGTATCCACAGGGCATACGTGCATATGTGCCTTTTACATATGTACTATACGTATACAAGATTCGGCCATGAGTTTGTCATTCAGCGGGACAAGAGCTCGTCAGGGATGAATACTCAATTTTTTGTTCCTTCCTCCTTTTTTTTTTCTTCCTCTCCAGGGAGTGCTCCTTTCATTATAAGTCGAACACGCAACGAACGACGCGCGCCCACGCATCGTATCACGCACTCCAAACGTATTCTCGGGACCCTTTTATGTAACGCGTAATAAAGAATCCCAATGTAGTATCCTCGTGTCCAGAGTGCATAAGGGACCTGGTGATAGTTTATTTATGAGCCTGATCGTCCACCAGCCACCGGAGACTCCTGGGCTCTGCTGTGTAATGGCTCTCAGAGGCGACCCGCTATTTGCGACAGTGTTGCACGCAGCCGTCGATGCATGCATGCACGCCAGGATGTAGGATAACGAGGATGCCGCTAAAGAAACTCCTTGGGATTATAAAAATAAAAAGGATAATAACACTTACGGCTATGTAGTAGACCTGGACATCGCGTTCGACACGTTTAACCGACCTGGTTCGATCTATCTTGTCGTAAGGCTTTTCGCGGAAAGGCTTCCCTCCAGGAGACTGACTTTATATAGTTTATACGTAACGTATACGTACGATGTATACAACGTTTCTGAAAATAAACATTATTACATACAGGACAGGACTACGGCGTATTTAACGCTAGAATTACGGAAAAGGGATCCTAGATGAACCTTTCTCTTATTTGTTTTTCTTCTTAAGAATATCCCCGCCTGCGGCCACGTCGTTTACTCGGTTCTGGTAATTTTCTATGGCTTAACGGGAGCCGTACCAGCTTCTCGTACTCGGGCTACTCTTCCTTCCTTGGGTCTTTCTTATATCCGTGAAAGTGGAACCGACGAGCTATGAAATTCTGTCAATAGAAATTTATATAAATTAAAGATTTCACTGTCTCGATAAATCACGCATTCTTAGCATACGTGGGTTATGGTATGTATATGGTATGGTATATATGGTATATATACGAAGTACACAATACCTTGCCCGGTACTGTGAGCAGGGCAATTTTTTTTATTCGAATGCTTTCCTACCAGGAGCCTCACTTCGCGAACGTCCTCATACGTCATTCGTATCTTTGAGAAATCGCACGCGTGATGTGTACCTCGCTGAGTGTATGATATATGTGTAGTGTGTGCCCGCGCCAACCTCCTCGACGCGTAGCACGTCTGTGAGAGCTAGACTAGATCCGGGAGTGGTGGGCGAACGCGCAAGGTTGCCGTAAATTTATTGCAGAAGACGCTGATGAGCTTTTCGCTTTTTCATGGAAAGCAGGTAAACTTGATAACGAGGTTCACCCGAGGCACTGCCGCTAGAGAAAATCAAGATTTGTAGGTTAGGATGACCGTTGCGCTCGACGCGCTCACGGCTGATTACTTCGTACCGAAAGCTTTGACACTGTTCAATCATGAATCTAACGTTTAATAATAGTATTGACATTCGTACCAGAGATTTTTGTCGGTTACACCTGTCCCGATCGATATTCAGCTAGTAGAACAGTCGACCCTGATATCTCGATCCCGTCCCGCTACTTTCACCTGGATCTCTGCTAATGGTTACATCCGCCAACCTGGGAGAGCTATGCCCCATTTACGATAATTTCTCGCTGCTCACGCAGTCGCTTCTTCTTTTATTCTTCTCGTAACGCACAATTTTCACTGTATACTTACTTAAATACCACTGGATAGGAGAATCACAGAGATCGTCGATATCGACTGCAAAACAACGTTGGTATTCGTCAGCGATCTGTATTGCCACTTGGTGAGGTAACATCTGGGGTCCGCTTAGGACTTGTTTTGACTTGGCTGAAATTACAAGCTGACTTTGCTCCTTTTAAATAGTTCCGTGTTATTTTATACCGAGCGTCACGACTCTTGCTACTATATATATACATATTCGTTATAATACGTGTATGCACATTCTGACAGTCAATTCCGTAGGGCTAATCGACTGACGTAGCGAATAGCACATGACTTTAACTCATTTCTATACAGCGAATGAGTCAGATAACTCACTGTTATTAGAGTCAGCATTAACATATCCTGCTCATCGACACGTCGGCTCTACGTACGTACGTTCATATATATGTACTTATACACTGTTGAAAGGTTACTACGATTTTGCCATGACCTCGTTGACACCTGGTGCCTCCGGTCAATTTAATTTCTCATTCCTTCCTCAATTTCCCCGGAAGTCCTACAACGTTCTCTCGCGTGATGTCCTTCCTTCGACAATAAATTGGATATGCATTGAATCCATATAAATTAACCTGGGAATAGATCAGTGACTCATTAGCGTATATTTGGAGCGAACAAAGGGTTAGTGAATTAATGAAAAAAAAAAGTTCGTCCTGTGTGCAATAGAAATTTTCTATGAAGCAACCCCGCGTGACAGTTAACCTCTATCTGTACTTATGGGGTTTCTACGGGAAGATGAGAGGAGAGTCTCTCGTCGCGTGTAGCAACCGTAACGAAAGGAGGGACGCGCCGACTATTATGCGTGTAGCCATAAATCTGTGAGTCATTATTTACCGCGGGATCCACAAGGCAACCCTAAGGTTTCGTAGCGAGATATTCTCTCTCGCCGGCCATATCTTCGCGATAAGATCTGAGATAGGAAGATACAAGAATGATACCGGCGCGTCGGGGTCCAGGAAGATGCAATGCAATAGCTCTTTCACTCCGTACCTTTCTGCGTCTTTCTTTTTATCATTCTTAAATCATGCGTCTTGCTTCCTCTTTACTCGTGCCGATCATCCGCCATTTTTGATGCTATTCGTCGCACGCTTATGCGCATGCGCGTGCCAGTTGCGACTGCACAGAGGGCGGTACCTATTACGAATAACAGAGAATACAAATTTCGATAGATGCACGGATACAATTTGAATTTACGCGTTACGGGTAAATTATGAGATATTTGATAAAACTAAATTTTGATAATGGAATCACGTAGGATTTATTGGCGGACACTTTCTCATTGGGGGATTTGTTCTATAAATTATATGACTTTTATGGCCGTGAAAAGAACGTTTAAAAGTTTTTACGAGACGTAACCGTGAAATTATGTTTATTGTAACCAGGTTCACGTTGTGTCTTACCAAGATGTTTTTATTTGATAAAACGCCATCAATGCTTTCTGGCAATGTATAAATTAACGTACTGCATAGATAGTCATTATATGCTCGTGGGAGGAGACAGCGCAGCCAGTTTTTGGCCTACGTGACCGACTCTCGTTTAACAGGATGCGATGTCGTAAACAGCGTCGGAACACTTGTTTCCCTTGTTATGGAAATATTCCCGCTGACGTTCTTGGTTTTTCTTGTCACTTTCAGAGGTATGTCGACTGCACAGTCCTCGGTGCCGGAAGTGGAGCCGAGGCCGAAGACTCGTCCTACGACAGCGATTACGAGGCTGAGGATTCACTTGGATCATCCGCTATTCATCCTCAACTTGAGTCACAAGTATCATCGTCGACACACTCGGACGTCTCCCGCACGACGTCCGACACACTGGCAGCTGAGTTTGCCGAATACGTCACTGTACAGGGTCCATCCCCTATTCAAAGTCCTGGTAAGATTAATACGCTTGAGGAAATTTCAGTGACCCTCTGTCTACCCTTAGAGTAATGAAGGATGATCGTTTTTGATTTCACAATTCTCCTTCAAACTTTCTCTGAGAATTTCAATAATTTTCAACATAGGTAGATCAATAGATTTCTGCAAGGCTATGGTATGCAGAGAATTTTCCCATGCACACATCCGGGTTTCTAAGTTTCCAATATAAATTTAAATTAACATACTTAGATACGATGATTTCTTTTTTCTTTCAAACAGGTTACACAGCCAGGGTGGAATTCGCGTTGAAGCTTGGCTATACAGAAAGACTGGTACAGGCAGCCTTACACAAGCTGGGACCAGATCCAGGTCAGAATGAACTCCTGGCGGAGTTAATAAAGCTTGGGGCAAGTTCGCCAAAGTTTACGGATACTCAGGATGACTCAGACAATCTGTTAGAGGCTGATGTACCTGTGGACGATGGATCCTTATCCTCGGCGCTACGTCCTGTGGTCATTGACGGTAGTAATGTCGCCAAGAGTCATGGAAACAAAAAGGTCTTCTCCTGCAGGGGCATTAAGATTTGTGTCGATTGGTTTCGTGCCCGTGGACACAAGGAGATCACCGTATTTGTACCAAAATGGCGGAAGGAAGCATCCAGACCTGATAACCCCATAGCTGATCAGGAAATCCTAGGCGAGCTGGAACGGGATCGGCTTCTGGTATTCACACCGTCCAGGTTTGTAGTCTTGGATGATATTCATCATTTACCATTTGGCTACTTCGTGTATTATTAGCCGTGATACTTTGTGCCAGGGTGGAATTACTCCATTTGTTTATTCTGCTATTCACTTGTTGTTGACACAGATTGGTAGGCGGCAAGCGCATGGTCTGCTACGACGACAGATACATTCTTCGTTTGGCTGCTGAACTTGATGGGATTGTCGTGAGCAATGACAATTATAGAGACCTGGCGCAGGAGAGTCCAGAGTTCAGAAAAGTCGTCGAGGAGAGGATCCTCATGTACAGTTTCGTTAACGATCGGTTTATGCCGCCTGATGATCCTCTAGGAAGGAGTGGACCCACGCTCGATAACTTTCTTAGGATTGGATCGCGAAGAGCCGATCCAGCACCTCCTTGTCCTTATGCTAAGGTCAGTAAAATGAATGTATCGATTTATTTAATTTAGTCAAAGTGAATGGTTATTGACAATGTCTTGACTTTTTTTCTTATTAGAAATGTACGTACGGTAACAAGTGCAAGTTTCGTCATCCTGAACGTGGTCCTCATCCTCATAAATCAGTTACTGAACGTCTGGTCGAGCACGCTCAACGTCATCTACAGGCACGGGGTCCTAGTCTAAGTCTTCCCTTGTCCTCCTCCACGTCTACCTCGGGCATTGTGCCCCAGCATCAGCCACTCTGTAAGGCTAGGTCGGCTGTACCTACTATCCAATCACCATCCGTCCCCAAGAGTAGATCTGTAGAGAACGTCACCGCGGATTCTGCGCAGACAAATCCTGCTGTGTACGCGCAACAAATGCCCACAGCACAAAATACCCCAGGTAGGTGTAAAAGTTTTATTTAATTACGATGAGAATTATATGAGAGGGACTGTGGGAATAATAACGTTCATCGTCCAGGATATCCCTCTCCGGTTGGATGGCCTGCTCCCAGGGTGGCTAATACGGATCCTGAGCCAGCTAACATGCACAGGAAGCTCCAGAGACAGCTCACGCTTAATCCCGCCTGCGATCCAAGGCTGTACCAACTGCGAAGGTATCCCCAGCAGCAACAAACTCAACAACAGCACCAGGCATTACAGCCACAACCTGTCATCAATCCATCACACTCAACTATGCAGCACAGACCATTGACGAGGCACGCAAGCAACGAGTCTCCCTATCCCGTAGCTATGAGGTTAGTTATAGTTTAATAATATCCTTAAACCACTTCCCGTATAGCATGGTGGTTGCCTGATTTATCACATTACCGGTATGTGTACTTTTCAGCTGGGAGCATCCTGAGCACCATCATCAGCACGTTACACGCATAGCATCTGCGCCGGATTCCTATCGTGCTTGGCCACCAAGAGGAACGAACCTTCCAGCACCCTCCAGGGTCCAGAGACTAGGAGCATCCGACCCCCAGCTTAACTTGCTACCATCACCACCCTCGGCACCAGGACTCCACGCATCCTGGGGCACTCAGGCGCAGGATGCAAGACGTCGGTTACATTATCATCTGGCGAATATCTTTCCCGAGGAGCAGGTACAAGCTGCGATGGCGCTGCATCCACACGAAACAGATCCTCAGCAGATCTGTGCCGCCATCCTGGCGATGTTTCCCAAGCCTTAGGATGGAAAGTTCTACGGTTGACAGGCCAAACCTTTAGCGTTTACTATTGACGAGGTAGGGGTATTCGTCTACCTGGATTTTAGTAATATGGTCTAATTTCAACCTCCCAGAACCGAGACCTGGTGAGGATCCAGTAGGAATGCATGGCGATCCTCGTGAAGGATGAAGATGTTCCAGAAAAGACGAATGCTTCCAGTAGCCATATTTGTTGTACATACACGCTATGCTACACCTTTTCTTTTCTATCTTCGAACAGTCATCCTCAGGGAGAATATATCTTTTTCGAGGTCTCGCGAGCCTCTGGCATCGATCGTAAAGCGGACGATACTCGTGTTACCGAATGCTACGCACAGTATAGTATTTCGATGACTGAAATGTCATCGTAGAATCCCCAGCACCCTCCGTGAGAGTGATCCCGGGAGATTATGAGAAGCAAGAAGCTACTTGACTTTACAGAGAACAAAATCTTACAAAGGTAAAAAAAAAAAGCGACAAGGAAACCGCGTTGCGCTGTCAAAATCCACGAGTCCATATTAAAAGACGTCAGTCGCGTGATTTATGTTTTTCCTTATTGCAATATCATTCCCCTTCGTTGCATATCTTCAATTGGATTACACGAAAAACTAAAATTGTGAGCTGGAACCTCGCTAACCGTCAATAATTTCTAATTGAACATTTTCAATGGTCCAACTCTTTTCTTTTTTTGTCAAATAACCAACAAATCATGATTCTTTGGATCTCGTGGATCTTGAAATAAATTCAGCCAGTACCATTATGTGACGAACGAAGGTCAGTTACGGTTGTAGACTCGTCCGAATCAATTGGAAGTCTTACGGTACACAATTGTACACACTGATAATACATAATAATATAATGTAACTAATCGCGAATAATATCCACCCTGTTTCTTTTATACAAGAAAAGCGACCTCGACTTTACGTATAAAAGGAATGGCGTGCATAAGTCATTTATACCGTTTGTGAATAACAATTATTTTCACGCATCTTCGCCGGGTTAGCCAAGCGGCTAACTTTCTTTCTCGGTCGAGGATCAGAAGGTACATTGTAGACTTTCTTTTGGAAGCACGTGTAGTTCGCACTTCTTTTTTTTTTCTTCTTTTACTTTATAGCCAGCGACAAACTAAATAGGGCATTATACGATAGGTCGCGAGCATTTTTATTTTATACGTTAAGGCCACCTAGGATTACTTGCAAATATCTGTCCCCTCGAATATATCTATTTTAATTGTTAAAAAAAACAACATTTTTTTTCATTTCATTCGTCACGTTTCGATCAACCGATGAGACGAGATCGTTCGACTCACATTGAGTCTCAAGGTCTCTGCATATCCAGCATTGGCTCGGACGTTTCTTAAATTAATCCAAAAAAAACATTTAATGTTTATATTTTTCTTCTCTCACTTCTCGCACGAGGAATTAAGTCCGGATAATTCATGAGAAACGTTCGAAGCATGGAAGACAAATTTTATCTTCAATTACTCACGTTAATCATTTTCCATATTTGGTGTGCTCTTAGCTACCGGCAACAAAATATGTGCAGAAAACGTCATTCGCGATACCCAACTACGCTGAGCAGCGACTGTAAATTATAAGCTAGATTTGTATGTCTGACTCGGGCATACAAGAGGAGGACAGCCTTCGCTGGTAAACAAGTTCATATACAGTGTGGTCCATTGTAATTCTCATGTCCGTAATATTCACTGAGGCGAGTAGTTTTTTTTTACGTAAGACACCCTGTACAACATACCTTTGCATTGAAAATCGTATGTTCCTATTCGCGACTCTAACTTATCACCTTGTTTATCAGCTATTCGCCAGACTCACTCAAGCCTGTTCTTTAATCGATGGAGTCGCATTTCTGGTTTTTTTTCACTTTTATTGTTATTCTATTTCGCTTACTACGCGTCCAGACAACCGTTTCGCATAATCATACATATCCGTGCACTTGGCACGTTTCAGGATTGCCAACCTTGTCTCCGATTGGGAAAATGACGCCGTGTAAGTTATTGATATAAACTGAAAAAGATTGTTAAAAAAATTTGTTTCCAGGAAGAGGACAAGATTTTTCTTATTATACAATATTTTGGACACTACGAATCACGTCTTATACATATTTTTTCTTCTCTCATTTTTATGTCATTGTCATTATTATAGATATTATATATTGTTATCAATTATTCGAATTTATTTAACGGAGAGATATTGAGAATTTAATATATGATTAGCATATATGAGCATGTATGTGTATTTCAGCACTGAAATTTTGCAATACCGTGTATTGCTGACACAAAGAGAGTTGTGACGTATTTACGGGCTCTTTCTTTTCTTTAACGTACGTTATATATGTTGATATATATGTATATATATCTGACAGAGAATGGAGAGGATAGAAGGAAAAAGAGAACGAATTGTTGTTTAATATTTTAGGGATACAGTACGTAGCGACAAATTAATTGTTAGGTGTAACGAAACTTTGGTGTTTATATTGGAAACGTCACAATCGTCGTTAAACGGATAAATTTTCTTATCGTTTATTTAATTAACGTAGGAGGAACGATCGCGCGAGAATTTCTCACGTATACGGAAAAGAAATAACGTGAACGATTATGAATTATTATTATTATTATTATGTTAATATTATATGAAATATTATATTATATATAACAAATTTGTATCAATGTTATTGCCAATGGATTGTGAAATAAATGTTTTTCTATTTAATTGTATGATTGTTGAAATTTTCTTTCGCTGTAGAAGAAACTGGTTTTTTTTTATTATTGGCAGGTACGATGAGGGCATTTTGAATTTATGTATTCTTTTTAAATTCATTGATTTTAGTTGGGATGCGTGGTATGGATTCTTGGTCTTTTGTGGGCTGACTAGCCGTCATATTGGATTAATAATGGATAACGATTCTCGAGTGTTTCGATTTTATTTTCAAGATAAAACATTCAGGAATAAGACGTAAATAAAACTTAGAATAAAAGTGATGCACATTCGCGACTCTTATGGCAGAGTGTAACGGCGGTCCAGGCCGATCTTCCATACGACAGGTAGAAATTAAAAACTACAAACTGAATTGTTCTAAAGATTGCTAACTAATGATAGCTGATTTGGCTATATTAATCGAGTATGTTTACTAACTAAAGAGAAAGTGAGAAAAACGTCTTTTCGATCCATTAGGAAAACAAATGCACTTCCGATTAATTGCAAGGAATAACGTCAGTGGCTTACAGATAATTAATTACTGACATCCCCTTTTTCTTTTCACTTATACAATTTATCATTATGCAAAAAATCCATGATCGCTCGATGCAGCTTCACTTCGCTTTTAAGATTAATTTATGTTAAAAGTAATCATAGATCATTGATTTGTAGTCGCTCTCAATCATATGATGAACGCATGTTCCTAGTAGCTCGAATCCGTACTGCAACCTTTGCGAAAATTGTCCTAAACTGATTGCCGGAAATATTAATTGTTCTGAAGAGTTTCTAGGGTTATGTTATTTCCATGACACGATTACAATGCCAATTGTGAACCAGCCTTAGGTAGTTATAGGATTCGTCAAGCAGCTCACAAAATTCTTTCGTAGAACAAAAGGTACGCCTGACTCTGCAGTACAGTTGATTCATCGACCTCCATCACTCTAAAATTATAAAAGACTCGACAGTGTTGGGGTAACAGTGTTTTATTGGGAAATTTAGTGGGAATATTTACCTGGAGTCAGAAACGTAGTACCATCGACCTGGCGGTGGCTCTGCTGTTGGTTGAGCTCTTGCCGATGCTTCTTCACCTTCTGAATCAGAACTGGCGCTACTGGAACTTCCTTCGCACTCTTTGGCATCCTTCGATGGCAGGAATGACCATCTTGGATCATCAGGACTCAGCGGCTGTCTTGCCTAGAGAAATGAAATAATTAAAATTGTAAATGTATAGTGAATTTTAAGAAAGGAGGTGTTAATTAGGAATTCAATAGTTTGTCATTAATTAAATATACCTTAACATAGGCTACGTAGTGTCCACCATGCAAAGTACCACTGTGCTCTACGATACCATAGAGGGAATAGAGTCTTGGCTTTTTGTGATCCTTGCAAACTGGTGATAAATCCAATACAGTTGGGAAGGATACGGTCTTGGTGACTTTACGAAAACCAACTCGTTGAGCTTGAAATCTTTTCAGGTGGAGAATCAGGACGGCTGGTGCTCTTAAGATCAGATATTGCTTAGTACTGGGTGTGCAAACGATCTTTGTAGCATCTTCTTTTCCCTGGTGATTAAAAATGTCATTGCCATTTTTACTAGATGACTAGCTTAGATTTTTCAAAATTTATGTAACTTGGAAAATTAATCATTACCTTATTCTCCCTCGCAGTACAGGCTTCGCAACTTACTTTATTACTTCCACTCATTAATTCCAGGGCTGTAAATTGGTTCAGGCACGACTGTATCGAACACTCTCCTTCTTTAGTGTGATATCTAGTTGGAGATTGATAAATGCCGCTACCAAGTCCAATTTTTGACAATCCCGTAGTTATATCACTGATACCATTTTGGCTTTGATAATTCGTTATAGAGTTTGTCAGAGTATCGTCCTCTCGACTTTGAGCGGATTGAAATTCATCAGTATCCAAGTCCGGGACTGATTTTCTATTAGACAAAAATTTATTAACCAATCTTGTCAAGGATCAAAGGAAATCAATCGGTTCACTTTTCATTTTACCTGGAGGACTCTTCCTTGTCGCATTTTAATTCAGGTTCAATAAGTTCTAGCCTGGATATCGGCCTGTCAAGCTTCTCTGCATAATCGCCATCTATGGCACTGGAAACTGGGCTAATGGGACTATCCTTAGATGTGATAGGACTGCTCAAGGGACTTATCGTGAGCCCTTCAGGACTTGTCAGATCAGAATTCACAGCTAGTGAATTTGATAAGGATAATACAGGCAGTAGCCCGTTCTCGTTGTTAGGACTCGCTGGACTCTCGGTTACGGCGATGCTCAATTTTCCAGGACTAAAGGATTCCGAGGTCAACTTGACCTGGGTCAATTCCATCATTGATACATCGGTAGGACTAGGAGTATTCAATGTATTCGTATTAAGTTCCTTCTTCAGTTCTATGGACACTGAATTGTCTGTGGGACTGAGTAGCACAGTGTTATCAACTGATAAACAATTCAAATTGACGGATTCATTTGACTGATTTAAACGTTTATGATCAGCTGGTGATACCGGGCTAGCTACTGCTGATACTTTCTCGGAACTATATCCGGACTCTCCGATTTCCGGTCGCGGCATACCTTCCGTTTCGATATTGTCCTCGACATCGGCATCGCTTTCCTCTAAAATATACAATCTTGATTGTATGACTGGAGACAATTAATTAATAGAATTATTTAATTACCGGTCACAGGATTATTTCCTTGCTTCTCTTCTATGATACTATTTTGGCTGAAGATCACTATGTTATTGGCTAGACAGGACTCATGGTTAGCGTTTCCATGTTCTCGTCTGTTCTTCCTATATTTTCTGGCATTTTTTTTCTCTTTTTTTAATTGATGCTTTGATGGAGCATTCGACGTGATATTGTCCATCATATCGAAAGCATCTTCCAAGCCACTGTTCTTTCTTCTAAACAAATATAATAATTAATATTAGATAATTACTTATTATGGTCTTTGTTAACAAATCAAATTTGTTTTATAATATCGCTCACTTTAGAATAGGAGGTTGAGGCTTGTCAGCCATAACTGGCAAACTGAGATCCAAAAATGGTTCGGTACGCTGAGATGAGTGGTGACATTCTAAGCATTCTAAAGTAGACACCAAAACTCCTCTAAATACAGGTTCCGGACCTAACAATCTAGCACTGGCTTGATTGCCATAATATTTCACTCTTGATTTTAAACTCACATCCACGCGTTGTAGGTCTATTTTTCCGCAAAGACCCACTTGCTTCAATACTTGTCTTTGATATCGCTGTGGAAGAAAATTAATAAACTTTATTATGAAACGATCTTTTAAATAGTATTTAATTGTCAAACCATGCCAGTACAAAAGCGTTAAATATCTTACTTTTAAGTCTTCATTTCGTACAAGTTCCAGGAGATATCTGAGCAATTCATGAGAATCATGCTGACCTCCATCGGTACACTGTAAAGTTTTTCTTCTGAATGAACTTAACAGTTCAGAAGGTCTGTAAGGTTGGTGGCCATTCGAAGTTTGCATCTCGGTTAAGGTTTTACACAGAATCGAAGTAAAATTTCCCCAGCCTTCCAGGGATCCTTCCATTGGTGGCTTCATAAATTAGATGATAACGTTTAAATAAATCTTAGAATATAACTTAAAAAGTTTTGTTTAAGAAAATCAATTTACCATGTCAACTTTTTCCGAGTCACCAGCTCCTTTATGCTTTCCTCCAGGTAGTACAAATGACTCTCCTTCTGGACGTAAATCGTTCAAAACTTTAATAAGAAAAGGAGTTTGCGCTAGGCATTGAAGCACAGCGTTGAAGAAGCAGGTATTTCCTAAATTTAGTAAACCCTAATAAATCATAGAAAAAGCAATAAGTGATTCTTTTTATGGCATGGAATTCAAAAATTATTGATATATTTCATTGCACACAAAATTACTTACTCCTACTTTGGGAAGATCACTAGGAATTTGTTGTTTCTCTTTATTTATTTCGGGTTCTGTCATTTGGCATGGAATTGCTGGCATTTTGGGCTGTTGTGAGGCATAAGTAGTAGCAGCCAACTTTTTCAGAAATTCCACAATCTCCAATAATTGTTTTCTAATGGGAACAAATTTTAATACTAAATTTATATTGTACAACATCTATCGACACTATTTTATTTCACAAGATATCAAAGAAATGATGATCAATTACTGTTCAATGTAATATATATGTAAAACTGTACCTGTAACCAGAATTAATTCTTGTTTCGCATTGGTAACACCAAACACTCCACTCGTGTGTATCTACAACTAAGCAATGACTATCACTATGAGGAGTCTCATAATGCTCCTGCGCATGTTGCCTTTGATTTCTGCCACAAGCTTGGTTACCGCAACGGATACAAATCCAAAGAGGACCACTCAGAGGAGCAAACTATAACAATAATATTTTAGAGTATACAAATTTTATTTAACCAAAATTTGTTTTTATATTCAATGAATATATTTTACCCATTCCTCTTCTTGCTTAACCGAATTGCCATCAATTCTTTTACAAGCTGAACACTCAGTATTAATGCCAGTTTTTCTTAGGATCTTTCTCACCCTTGCTATATTAATTGCTTTGGTCACGTGTGGACAGGACATTCCTTCTAAATAGATAGAAAACAATTTAATCAGTCCTTGAAATATCTTCAACAAAAAAACTTTGCTGAGTCAACAAATTCTTTATCGGCAGTATATATAAATAATGGAAACGTTATATTCAATATTGTTACAGACAGAACAAAGATACATAGCATTATTTACTCAGAAGGAATATAAAAGTCAAACAGTTTGGAAAGTACCCAAACATATTTTATTAATGAAAAGTAAAAGTACACAGTAATTTAGTAATTTTCATCTGTACAGTATTATAAAAAATTAATTCTAACCTCCAGTAATTTCTTCATAGGACTCAGTCGATTCCCCGCTGCTCTCCTCGTTGGCATCAGGTTGCCTGTTCCTCTTCTTCCCCATGACGCTTTAACTTTAAACCTTCTCTTTTTTCTATTTAATACAATTCCAACAGGATATTGACCAACATAGGCTGTTAATAATAAGTTTTTTGCAGTATGGACATTTTTGTCATGGAGGATACAACCTGCTTTTGAAGACACACCTGGAACGCACTTAAGATCTCGAGCTCACGTTAAAAATAACGTAAACGTCTTGGATATCTAGCGCACAGATAACAAGAAAGATATTGTCTGTTTAATAAGAAAATAATAAATTTCATTATTGCGACCTCATGGCTTTGGCAATGGCAGTCTGTCAAGGCCTGCAGAAAAATGGATATCTGCTACAGATTTTCCAATTTCGTAGCGATACAAGTGGTTGGACCAAATACTAAATCTTTGTCCAAGATAATTTCCCTCTTTTATCGATGAAGAATTGGACAAGAATAATGAGAAATAACATTTCAGAACACTGACGGTAAAAGTGTAGTCTGTCTATGGTAACAAGTGAGAATCAGTCCCGCCGGGTATTATATTTATTCTGAATATATTTGAAATCAATTAAAATATTCATCAGAAATTAAGATGATAAAAACTTTCCCTTAAGATTATCAGAAAATAATAAATGGTAGATTCCTTGCTGTAACAGGGAATGGTTTTTCTTAATACTCAAATTGACTAAGTAGTTGTGAAAGAGAAATGGCTTTCTAGTGTTTACTAGAAAAAGAAGCACTCTTATATTCTATAAAAACATATTTTTATTGTATCATATAAAATAGTATTGTTTGTACAAAACCTTAAGACTACAGCATCCTACGCATAGAGATATTTAAATTGTCATGAGCACTTTTTAAGTGTTGCTTCTGTGACTTTAACCATTCATTTACAATATTTACAGTTTTATTTACAGTGATCTTATAAGCCAAACATTTCATTAATTGTGGTCAAGTATAAACGGCATATTCTTCATAAAAAAAAAATCATCCTAATTTTCTCAATCAAACTCATAAGAGTACCCGCCACAAATTGTACACGATATACAAAACAATGTCGACTAAATACATAAATAAATTAATCTTCTCAAGTGCACCGTTCTGTCAAAAGATTGTATCAAAGAACCAGAAACAGCAAGTCAAAGATATAGTACAGGAAGTACCAGAAAAGTGTCTTAAACGTGCACCAGTTAATACATAGGGTAAAATGCCATGATAAGGAGTATACACCAAAAACAAAAGAACAAATATCATTAATATTCGTTCACGCCATGTTATTAGTATCTGGTTTGTACCCTTGAAACATATTATGTCCAAGAGGCTGCATGACCTGGGGTGGCCTAAGGGGTTTAGTTGGTGCAGCGAGCAGTCTACTCCATGCTCTACAAGTTTTCCCAGACCAGACCCACATTCCAGAAGTAACCCCAACGACGAGGGACAGGAACAACCTGAGTAAAGCTACCTCAAGTCCAGCAGCTCTGTAAACCGGCCCGGGATCGCAATTCTGTGCTGCTCTACAATCTAACGCAGCCAAGAGAGCCAAAGTCCGCCATCTTGGTCTCACAGAGGATTCATGAAGGATACAGGCGAGTCCTCCGAAGGCTGGCAATGCGTAGAGCAACGCAAAAATTCCTAATCTAGTCATAAGCCGCTCGAGTTTGGTAGCGCTACGACCAGCTGAGCGCACTGCTCTACGTACGCGAACTAAAGCAGTTCCAGCTACACTGGCGAAGATGCATCCCAGGAGTAAAAGCGTGGCATGTGGGAGTACCTCGAGCCACAGTGCAGACTCTTCGGACACCTGGCAAAGACCAGTTAGCTCATCCGCAGCAACGTTCCGAGATATGAGACTACCTGAAATCAAATAAAAACCGGTTAATAATAATTCAAAATATAATAATAACTCGTTGCGTCATTATAACATAATACGAGTATAACCACACTAGACTGAGGTCGTCGTGCTTACCTCCAGTTAAGAGAATCGGTACGCCCCAGGCAGTGGCATGTAAATAAGGAGCAATATTATGAAGAGCCTCGCTGCTCCACTCGTTTCTCGCACTAAGCAGCCAACAGCCGCATAGGACAGCCCACCAGGCGCTGCTGGCTAATCCCAGGTAATGTCTAGCCAGCCACCATATAGTGCAGGGAATGCTTCTGAGACCATCGTGGACCTGAATATTCAGATTTATCCTTAAGCCATAGGAATCTTTGAATATAAACGACAGAACGATTCATTTGTAAACACTTACAGGTACGTAACTAGGACCATCTGTCTGACTGGCGCAGCTCAAGTTCTCTGGACCAACTGCTCCGCGTATAATATAAGCGACGGAGAGGAGGTTGTAGCACAATGCCAAGAATACTATTGGTCTTTCTGGATAACGGAACCTGGAAGGTTCCACCCAGAAGGTCAGCAATGTGAAGAGAGTCGACAAGAAGCACAGCCATGCCCATCCGGTCATCCAACGCTCGGCAAATCTTTTGTCTTCGGCACGATAATAGGCATCAGCACCGCAACGCGGAGCGCAGGATATCTAAAAAGAAGAGGATACTGAATATATCTGGAGTTTCGTTCCGAGTCTTCTTCTGGAGCGTATTGAGACAGAATTCTCGGTAAGAATCGGCTTTGGCTACGGCTGAGAAAAACCTTGAGAATATATTACCGTGTCGACAAAGGGCGTCTGGACGAAGTGCGGAGGACATTGGTGATGCTGATTGATTCGTGCCGGTTGCATCGATTGTATCGGCTGAATCGGCTGCACTACCGGCCACTGTTGCTGCACCGGTGGCAGAGCTGGTGGTGCGGTTTCCGGTAGCGTTTCTTCCGGCGGCGGTTGAACGCACAGAGTATTTCCTAAAATAACAATAAACCATTAGGACTCGATACATTTTCTTAACCTAAAAATCACTTATACGAATATTTTATCGGAAACTCACCGTTATCCGGAAATCGTTCGCAATCCAGCATATGTGGCCAGGGCAGGGTAAGAGTAGTTAAGGCGGGTTCACAGTCTCTTCTAACGGAAAGACAAAGTGGCTTGCACGCTGGTATCTGCATTGCAACGTGTTCCGAACAGACAGGAGCAAATACGGCACAAAGGAAGAACCTCAAGTGTCTGGAGCAGTTGTAATGGACCAGAGGCATGAAAGCTGCGAGCTGTAAGAAAGAAGAAAGATTAAATTAATAAATTTCTAAATAATACACAACGAATTCCATCGTACGTACAGCTAGGGATATTTTTTTCCTTTTAATTCTATCTCCGACAAAAATCCCCTAGAAATCTCATACCGAGTGGAAGCAGCAACCGATAAAAATTCTCAGCTGAAGAAGATGAAGAATAAGAAAAGGAAGAGAGGAGGCTGACGTACCTAAGGGCGCTAGAGAAAAAAGAGATCCAGGAGGTAATGAGTGGTGGGCTTCATGGGTAATTATCCCGCCCATTCTTCCCGCCTCCCGAAGAGGCCACGATTTCGGTGGGCCTTAGATATTCGCCCATTACGGTGCGCAGCGCGTATACCAATGGCGCCCTCAAATTATACCTCCCCACAAAATTACCTGGTGAGCCAAGTAAGTAACGCCGGCCCTGGGCGCTACGCGCGCGTATACCGAGAGAATCGTTAATGCCAGTAAAGGTTCGGTCGAGAAAGAAATTAGCGGAGAGACAATTAGCCTATACCGATCTGGAGAAGTAGTGATAAAAATATCCACTAGATCCGTACCTGGTGGGCCCACTAAAATATTTTTGATAAATCAGTGGAAATTATACCACGGCATCGATACGATTTTACTGAAAGATATACCAGAGGATAACGAGCGATCATCAGGTTGGTGTAGAAGAGGCAGACTTAGCGAAGGGATCGATCCGATCGAGAATAAAGTCTAGGCTAAGGTGAGGCTTGTTGGTCAGTTTTATTTGTGGACCGGTAAAGGCTTTGCTACGTAATTCATGTCTATGTATGTATATATATATATATATTGAACATAGTCGCTCTATATACTCGCGTGTTTCAAGATGGACAGACGGCGGTCACTGAGTGATGTCCCAGCAGGACCAGCATTTCTGCCCGAGGAGACATCAGGGCAGCCGTGCCGACTTAAATCTCAGACTCGCCTCGGCAGACCGGTTTCTGGGTTAAGATCAGGCCCTTCCGTTCGTTATTTCGCGTTTTTTCGCCGGGGCCCTATGCCGCGCGAATGCGCAGACCTCGCAGCATTTTAAAGCGGCTGACAGACAAGTCGGCTCGGAGACAACGAGACGTCCATTTTGTTTCTCCTTGCTCGCCGGCTTTGCCCACTTCGCTCTTCTTTAGCTTAGGGGATGCTTTTCTTTATCTTTTTTCTTCTTTCTTCCTTTATTTACCACCATCCCTCGATACGATTTCTATTTTCTTTTATTCTACCGCAACGACCTCAGCCTTCTCCTATAGTGCCTTCGTGCTTTTTACTTCTCTCTTTCTCCATCTGACTCCCTTCCATACCACTTATTGTCCTTGTCTCGCTTGCACTCGTTACCCGAGGACTCTTCCCAAGATCGGTGTAATAATAAAAGGATCACAACACAGCAGCACAGGAACTGCTTTCCCAATAGGGACCAGTTCAGCGCCAAGTCCAGGTACCGTGGTCTGAAGTCTCGAATCATGAAAAGGTAAGTTCGCCCCTCTAGATCTCATTCGCGTCCTCCTCAAGTCCTTTTGGGTCCATCGAAAAGTCGTTCCAGAAAGCATCGATCTAAATAGCGTGTCCTACAACCCAGACAAACTTTTCCAGTTGGTTGAGCAACGCTGAAGTAAGCGACTGCTTCCTAGTGAACGTACCCCACGGATGATCGCAAGATGGCGGTAGCCACATCCGGTCGAAGCATCGGCCACGTCAATTACATAAAGATTGGCCGCTCGGAGGTTAGGAACATTCGAGCCAAGAAATCGAGGCCCTTCCTCCTCCTTCAAGATGCGCCATCGGCCGCCACTGTCAATTATGCTCTGTCTATTCCCGGAAGGCCCCAAAATTACACGTTGCCGGGGATCCTCACTGTCAGACTGAAGAATCTTCCATTCTTAACCGTCGAACCCGCCCAGAAGGCCAAGACGAAGGGACTGGGCTCACCGGGATACGTAGCCAGGACGCGGCTCCATTATATGTTACATAACGTCATTGCTTAATGAGGCCAAGTAATGTAAAGATCATTCGAGTAGCTATACGTGTCTGTCAACCAGGTCCAATGGCAATGACGTACACAAGCGTAGCCGGCTGATCCCCTCTGGGTCGTTTGTCGTGCTTGGTACTCCTCGTGTAAGGTTAATCCTTTCATTTGTAAGACGAGAGCGAAGGGGGGAGATCACGTGGAGAACGATAGCGGCCCTCTTTGATGTTGATACCGAGCAGTGAGTAGCGACCACCCGGTACGATATTACTATATCTTCTCTCTGATAATAATAACAACAACAGTCAATACACGTTTGAATGGCCATCGTAAAATGAAGATCTTGACAAGTATTTTTTTTTTCTTCACAAATTTACAGATACGTACTTGCACTCCTAGGTACCAAGGTAAGCACTGGTCAAGGATTTATGTCTTGGTCGACTGAGCTCGGCCGATGTGAATTATTGAGTTTCCATTTGATTTACCAAAGACTTTTGATGGTGAAAATCTCTGTGGATCATTTAACTGCTAATTGTACGATTCGATAGGGGAATCAGAATCCTGTACGGTACGTCTGCTACGACGATCCTGACCTCCGTCTTCTGTTATTCACGTGGATAAAGGTTCTTTGATCCTAACACCGGACGTCCTTCTCCTCTTCGTTCTCTCTGAAATCACGCAGGTATCTCTCACGATCTCCGGAGTGTAGTCGATGGACTATAGAGGGACAAAGAGGGAGTAGAGATGGGGAAGAGAGAGAGGGGCGTGTAAGGTGAGCGAGAGAGGGAGGAAGACAGAAAAGAGAGAAGTCACAGCCGACAAAGAGACAATTTTCTTACCTCGCTTGTCCAACGGGCAGAATGCCACGGTACTCAAACCGTTTCGAAAGGCAAAATCTGCCGTGGAGTCGGAGTTATTTTCGTTTAATTATATCCCAAGTCCTTTTGTGAATGTCAAGCTGAAGAAAAAGGAAGTACGAGATACGGAGTAAAGAAAAAGAAAAAAAGATTAGAGAGCGGGAAATTTAAAAATCATTTCGCTCCTACCAAAGTTACCTGTTCATCTAGATATTCCTAATTCACGCTGCCTGACAGCCGTCCTTTATACGTATCTGGTTTTAATGGACGCGCTCCGTAGACGCCGAGGAGAACAATGCCGTCTTAATGCGGCCTTAATAACGTCTCAAAGATTCCGACTCAAGGGCCCTGCAGGCATCCGGACTGTCGAAGTGACCAGCGGAAGAAAAAGATACTACGAGATTATGAGGTCGACGTTCTCCACCACGTTACGTTCTTGTACCATTCTTTATCCTATACCTGGGGATACCTGTATACCAGGTCTTCACCGGGGAACTCAGCTTCCCTGTTAAGGTAGAGAATCCAGTGTGTTCCAGGGCCGTAATAACCGTAACCCACGCGAAGGCACCTCATACATTCACGGAGATCCATTCTATAAGAATCCCAGGTATCCAAGAAAATTCCCAGTAGAAAACGAGCGAAGACAACCCCGTCGATACTTCTAGTGCAACGCACACCTAGGTTATTATTTTACGATTCTCGGTAAGCCAGATCCGACTGTCAACAAAGGCTAGGCAGCAAGATAACGTGCTGTCTTCTATTTTTTCTCCCTCTACAGTCTGACAGCAGTGAGGGCACGCACGGAGACAATTCGCCATGACTCTGTCGAGACTGGTGTCGCCACCTACAATAGTCAAACATTAACATTTACCGGACACCGAGTTGACTCTGTACGCCCGCCGTTATTCTTTCAGTCTATTTATTTAAACTCAATTCGTTTTATAACCTACCCAGGGATCCCATGTTTTCCTCGAGATCCCGAACGATCCTTCCAGGAATAGATAATTCGACCGCGACCATTATACCTATACGTATAATCCCGAAGAGTCAGGATTCGACATGAAAACTGCATTAAGACGAATGGCCCGACGTCGTTTGATGATTGCCGCCATGGATAAGATAAACGTTCGTCCACGAGGATTCCGAAGAGACGCTTCTGTCTAACTCGTACATACAAGTCGATACAGGTACGGTCCTGGCGTGTCGTTAATTAAAAGCCTCTTGATACCACTTATACGAGTTAATTGCGATAGCGAACGCCAGCTTTCCTAGACGTGAAAAGTTGTCTGATGGAAATACGATTATAAGGTATCGATTATTGAGGTAGATCGATATCGGCGACGTTCAGGCTCCTACGGAAAGAGGCCGTATGTCTATTTCGGATGCCAATTAGATATACTGCATATTCTATGACGAGCAGCTGTTCCTAAAGCAAATCCAGTCCATTCCAGGCGCTCTCTCTCTCTCTCTCTCTCCTTTACGGTATACTGAACGTGTACCTGATTCCGAGTTATCTCGCACGGACTGTAGATTGACTGGCGTGGCAGCGTCGTCCCGCATGTGAACGCGACTTTAAGCTCGTATGGGCTTACACGCAAGCGAGGTATTTATAGCCGAGGGTTCACTCTCACTCGCTCAGTTTTATTATCGTAATAACATTATGGCGGTCGCTTTTGAAGCTCCGACGAGCAAGACGAGCTGACGAACACCGGCGTAGTTTGTAGCCGAGTGGCACGTCAGTGCGTTCTACTGTACTCGCGTGTTAGTCAACGCGGTACTGGAGGAGTAAGGAATAGAGGAAAAAAGTATGAAAAAAATAATTGACCAATTATCCAACGATCTGCTAAATTGTCTGCTAGGCAACCATGCGCGATAACGAGAGAGCAATAACATTAAGATAATAACAAATTGCACTTAATTCGCTAAGAAATTCTTACGAGTCGTCTTAATCGAAATTTCTTTTAAACTTATAAATTAATGAAAATTTTTGCAAAATATTCATACAGCATAAACGTACCCGTACACCATGACACTGTAAGCTTCTACATATTGGTAAATGCATATTACGACTTTTTCTTCGTGAAATGGCAAAACCTGTACGATTCGCCTGGTATAATATTCGCTGGAAGGGAAGTCAGTTAGTGAAAGATAAATAAGAATTCCTTAAAGAGAATATTTTAATAAAAGAACCTGAATTCTGTCGAAAGTCGGAGAGCAAAGGAATAAGACGTAATGAAAATATAAAAAAGAAACAAACTCCAGGAAGAGAGGACGGTAATTGCAGCCGAGCGTTAATTGTTTATCCAATGATGAAACGTGCCGCCATAACCTCTTCGAACGCATCGCCATCCCTTGTCGCTCGTGTGCCTTGCATAAAATGCGAAAGCTAATTGCAGAGGAAGGAAAGCACGTACCAATGGAATATACATTGCAAATTAAAGCTGCAAGAATGTACCTTGATGGAATAACAGCAAGAGGTGTATCCCGTTCGTATACTCGTACAGCGGACGCCGCCTCGAAGTAGCTGACATGCGCACGAGAATTTACCGACCGAAGTTAAGCGCAAGTGGTGACGCCAGACGTTCGATTGAAAAGCTGAAGTCCGTAGAGGATAAGGATGGGAAAGTCAACATTGCAGATTCCTCACGACGTACAAGATACAAGAGTACTGATAAAAAGATGCTGATAAGACATCTGGGTGACTTATTCTAATTATTGCAAGAAATGCACGTATCCGTTGTTAATATTCCCACGCTGGAATATCCGGGCATTTATTTCCTTTCTCTTTTTATTACTTCCTTTCTCTTTTATTATTTATCTTTCCTAGGTACCTCACTAGCTTTAGCGAGTATCACTTTGTTCCCCGTGACAGACTTTGATGTTTCACACTGAGATACTCAACTTGGCCACCGTGGACTCAGCTGTCGGACATCAAAGCTTTTCAAACCCTCGTAACTCATCTAAGCAAGAAGTCGACGAAGCGTCTAAGCTAACGTTATTCTTGTACTTATTTTTTCTTCTTCTTGCTTGGCCCCTTCCGGGAATCAGAGTACAAGGATTATTTTGGAAAATTGAAAAAATAAAATTATAAATCCCTAACTGTCTATGCACTCGATTCTCCGTGTGGGATATCTTTGCGAATATCTTAACTGTCGTTCACGTGGATTAGGGTGGGTTCACACTGAGCTACGTAACCGTAGTCGGTAACAGATCCCCACCCCAGGCTGATGTAGTCAGCTGGTACTAAGAGGCAAATGTGACTATAACGGGTGTGCATCACGTCAAGTGGGTTCAGACACGACTTCCGTGCATCTGAGCACTCGAAAAAGATCAAAGGCCACTACTGAACAAACATTAAGCTTTTCAGGATCCCCAGTAGAGATCCTGTCGGAAGAGGTTATCCGCTCTTTAAATACACTAGGATGTTGTTCCAGATATCCCTTCTGGAATAATACGCACGTGAACTTGATGCCAAGAAAAATTATCACTGGTCGTCCAGATATCAATTATAAAAAAAAAAAAAAGTATAAAATTGCCTCATAACCATAAGGATCACTGGTTTCGTTAGCTTTTCACAAGGTAGATGCAATAAAAGATTAGTCCCATAACAGCATACATGTATATATATATATATATATAAGTTCCCTGTCAATGGTTATCAGTCTCTCGTGTTATCTCGAAAATGATTTACAGAATCGAACGTGCGGCTCTCTTTGATCTTATCAGAACCACGTTAAACCCACCTATTATATACGATTTCGTTTTTCTATCCGACATCGGACCGTCTCGCTGGACTGAGGCGTCCCTTGGTAATCGTTCTGAAATCAATTTCACGTGGTCAACGAATATTTTTACCAGGTTGAACTAATTTTCGCCAAGTTCGTTCGCAGTCTAACGAGACACGTGCGTGATAAGTATGACAGTCAATGAAGATCAGGTTAACCCGAACCTCGTTAAGAATAAGAAAGATAATGACGCTGCTAACAAAGGGTAAAGGCGATTCCATAGAAATGCGATTTCATGGAAACCGCAATAATGACAGGGTGCTTCAATAGACTTTTAATAAAAAGAAACAATTCCTCAGAAGCACCCAACTCATCGATATTTTCAATGCGGATCCTTTTGAGAATTTTCATTTTTTTGACCATCCCTTTTTCATCCCCTTGTCGAACGCACCCCGAAGGTTCTGATCCAAGCATATAAGCCAAACCTGTATACTCTTTGGTATCCTTGTATGACTCTCTCTCTCTCTCTCTCTCTCTCTCTCTCTCTCTCTCTCTCTCTCTCTCTCTCTCTCTCTCCCTCTTCTACAAAACAGCACGCATGAATTGCATCACTGTAAGAAGCTGCCTTGGTACGTATGCCATTTTAATGCAACCAAGTAACCATCAGCATCTATATATAAAACTGCACACGTATACCGAGTGTTCCAATACGACCAGTATAAATCATAAATTAATACCAGCTCAGCGCAGCTCCAGTTTCTTTAACTCGCCTCTCGATCCTCGTTTATTTCGATTTCTGGCCGAGGTCCGACGTTAAAAAGGCAGCCCGACGTTTCATGCACGCACGAGGTACGATTCGCTACCCCGAATCTCATACAACGTGCTCTCGATGCAGTGTATGCTCGATGAATAAAAATAAACTTTCATACAAGAGATTAATCTTTGACGGATGCTGGGTATATTTATCTGCTGTTGTTCTGAGAAATTGAAAAAATTTCTTTTTCCCCTCTTCGCTCCATTCAAATACACCCTAGGTACCCAGCTGATATACAGTCACAGCGTGGCAAAGGCCATATCAGGGGATTAATAAGCGATAGAAGATCAAAGCTTCGAACAAGATGGCCGAGGGTCATTAGTAGCGATGAGATGAATCAAAATCATTGGAGCGTGTTGCTTTACCAGAGGACTGCCTCTCTTGCTGTCTTATATCTATACGTGCTTACGGTCCATATCCGTTCACCTTAATTCTCTGCCGTCCTGATACGTTTTCTCCTCTCTTTCTCCCACTTCTCCTTCACTCGCTTCGCTGGTACACTCGCAAGAGTCCAGGCGCATCTCCACGGGGGGACGTAATTAGAAGCCTATTTCACGTACTTCTTCTTTATTTTTTCGGAGAGCCTTCAGACTCCTTTTTTTACTCTCTCCTCATTCATTTATTCTCGTGATGACGAGAGATACACGTGTTCGACGTTGGACCCCCGCAGTTAGAAGCCATTGGCGTCGGTACGGAGTACCTGACGAACCTCCATAGAAAAAAAAAATTTTTGTTTTGAAAAATATTATTTACAGGTTAATTATTTTTATCCCATTTGGCATATATGGGATTTTATGAAAATTTGTATTCATTAAAATCCAACCTTTTTATCTCCAGCGACCTCAGGTCCATTCGCAATTATCGCTTTGGCATTGAATTCACGAGCGTAGCCTCGGTACTGGACTTTTAGGTTATGTTCAACCGTCCGCCGCGTTACGCCAATGCAGAGATGTAGTTACTTGCTACGAAGCAAGATGTTATGAGCGATAGCTCTCGAGGGTAGATACAGAGTTGTCATGCACGGCTGGATCGCCGAGGAGGAAACAGATACGAGAGTCTTGCCGGGAGATGGTTAAAGGCCACGATTCGGAGTCCCGGGCCCAACTTTAATAGCAGTCACAATGGTCGGGGCACAGTCAAAGGGGCACCAATAAAGGCGAATCTCCAGTTGGGCGATTTGATTTTTTTTTTAGCGTGGAACTTCGGGCTGCATACATGGGGAATAGAGAGGAACTACAAGAAGGTAGTATGCAAGCTCTTTATACACCTGGTGTTGTGTAAATATAATTTACGTATGTATATAGAAATGAAAATTTTACGTATACCGAAAATACCTCTTCTATATGAATTCCAATCGGGTCTTCTCCTTCCGTTTAATCTATACGAGGTAGATGGGAGGCTGCAATAAATTCTTCAACCGATATTTGTCGATTAACGCTGCAGCTGTAACGAGAGCACGCGGGGCACCATCGTCGGGGTGGGCCTAATACTTTAAATCCGACGGACATCAAAAGATAGTGATAACGCAACTGCTGGATGTATTGGGTCTATAATATTTTATTTCTCTTGCCTCTATCTCTGTCTCTTCACTTGCTGATAGTATGTTGATATATTGTACGTCAGTTAAATTTTACCGCAGTCGGTCGCTTTTACTGCTTTTTCATAGCCGAGAATTTCGTTGCGATAATTTTTCATAATTACATGTCAATTCCAAGAGCCCTTATCCGTCGTATGTAAACGCGTGAAAATTCGGTTGATTATTTTAAAAATAGATTTTTAAATGTCATATTAAGTTCGTGTGTCGAAATAATTTAAAAAAAAAATAAATATTAATCAATGTTCTATCTTCTTGTTTAGCTTTTCATAATATTCAGAATTGAGAATAATTCGATAAATCTCATTCAAATTTTCTAATCCGAAATTCCCCTTGCGTGCTCGCGCACTGTTAATCGTACTAGGGATTTTTATGTTTTGGCTGTGCCGGACGGTTGGTACGAACGGCATGATTTCTCTATGGTGAAATCGTGATAACCACCGTAGAATATCAGTTAGGCACGACGCACGATACTGTTGTGGAATCGTGATGAACCCTGTGACCACAGCTGCCGTTGAATGACGGAGTGCGATTTTGTAATTACGTGGATCGCGGCATAAGATACGTATATAAGCCGGGGCCACTTCACTCGGCAGCCTTTTCCAAAAATAACAAATTTCACGTCCTTAGCGGCTCGTCGCGCCGCCCTGGAGTTAAACATGGCGGGCCCCTCGTGAGAATGCTTCTCAAACAAACTCGATGGTTTTATTAGGCGTCGACGAATCTTTATGCGCGTATCTGGAAGCTGTCTCGGAAAGACAAAAAAGATGGTACGAGTCTGGATGATATTAGTGTCAATTATTTCAATAATTAAATATACCTAGACTTTTGCGTATTTACGTAACACCAAACGAAGGTAACGAAAAATCGAATCGCATCGGAGGCCTGTACATTCAGAGTTATTAACACGATATTCAGACCATTCGAATTCTATTACAAGACTATTTCGAATGACTACATAAAACCTGTGCACAGTCGGTAAAGAAGTATAAAATTCGGGACACGATTTCAATCGGCAATTAATTAAGTACGAAGAATCTTTACTAGTATCCAAATTGGATTAGAGCCATGAAACCATCTTCTGTATATATGTATGTATACAGAAGGATATACGTAAAGGGGAACCAGAGACTGAGTTGGGTTTCGAAAACCGGCTTCCAACTTTACTGCGTTTCATTCATTAGTCTTTTACGAGGAGCCACGAGTTTTTCGATCGTTTAAACTTCGTCTGTCTCTGCGTCATTAACCGAAGCCCAGCGTCGTGTACTCGGGCCGTCAAAAGTATTTCAACATAACCTAGCAGTGCTTTAACCTTTGACACGGCAAAAAGTTATTACGTTACGCATCATCTTCACGCCATGAAATCTTATATGAATCTTCAATCCTGTAGCAAGTATGTATTTCGATAAGATCGATCGAGTTTACGTACCCAGGTCATTCCGAGTCTAACTTGAAAATTAATCCAATAAAGTTTCCAAGTTCTACGCACAGACAGCGCTACGATTTCTCTACGTCGGCAGACGAAGAAAATTACTAGGACTAAAAATGTATCGTGAACGTCGAGGTGACAAAACGTGCACGCGCTCAGTTTACAGAGATTAAATTTCTGACAGTAGCAGCTGATTGATCGACCGACAGATATCTAAGGGATCCTAGCCGACACATGTGGATGCCTCTTATGCACGTGCGTGTGCCGCAGAACAGAACTGCATTGGAACATTAAAAAAAGATGAACGCAGAGCCAGTACTGAAGTGCAGTTTAAATAAATAATACAGACTGGCCTAACGGGAACCTGGGCAACGGGCAATTATATCTTAGGTATAGTTTAGAGAGAGAGAGAGAGAAAAAAAGAAAATGGGAACTAGTCCATAATCGAAAGCGATAATGACTTCCTATACACTATGTCGGCCGATCAAAAGATCCTTTGACGGCATGTTAATGCACCCATAAGGCAGATTACAACTTGCAGATGAATTATCTTACTCTGGTCCATGCGTATATACAATTATAGAGTATGATCCTGGCACTTCTCAGAAGAAGCATTGTTATGGAACCAGGAACAATGGGTCTGACCTCTCTGGCAGTGTTAACATGGCGCCAAGTAGACATAACCATAACTATGATTTAAGAAAGAGAGTGAATTTACCCCACGTTCAGCCTGCAGTTGATCCTCGTGACCCATGAAGTTGGGCATTGCTGTTAAGTTATAACGTAGTCCACGACAGAAGGAGACGGTGAGTCTTTCGCACTTTGTATTTGGGCCAGGATGTCCTCCGTGATTGATGCCCCAGGCTGACACAAGGGTGATTGTGGCCAGGGTGAGCATCGCTTTCCACAAGGTATTCATTTTTGAGAAATATCTACGTTTTCACTTGGTATCAAACTGAAGCAAGACTCCTCTTTTTATCCCGTGTTACGCCTTAGATCATAGTAGATCGTACGACGTCATGTCAGGATCTGACAACTGTTACGAGTTTCATGTTTTACTTATTCACTTACTAGTATCCAATGATTCTACGGAGTTTTTCTCTTTTGATAAAATGCCCCACTTACATTTCGTTAATTTATAAATACGTGGGAAAGCTGTTTTCTTCGATGGGCAAAGTGTTCTCGACAGCTTTATGGGTTATGTACTATTTTCTTGTATCCCTTGGCCGAGTCACTGATTGATTTATTAGATTGTGTTAAGATCTTAGAAAATACTTTGTTTATTCATGATGAAATAAGTCCCAAAGTAAATTCCGCGCGCGAAACACGTAAACAAACTTCGACGCACACGGAGCAAACGAGACGCGCGTCCACTCCGTTCGGAAGTTCGGAACAGACTGGTCGGAGGAGCATCGGGTAGGTTCGTATGGACTCGTTCGCTCCCGGCCGACAATAGGTCCCAAGAGTAGAGGGCATCATCTGTCTTCTTTTACCCTCTTTTTACTTTCTCGGGCCCTATTATTTTGAGCCCACCGCCGCGACTGATGGAGGCAATCCCGCAGGCGTAATTAGGAACAAAGAGAGCGACGAATATATAGCAGACCGTACAGAATTCGGTCCAATCTTTATTACTATTTTTCAAAATGGCCAAGGAAATATTTTATCAATGACAAACATTTATATTATTCAAATAATTTTGTCATAATTTTATCTAATACAACTCTTGCGACTTAGCCTACCCCTTTTGCAAACTCGTGGTGAATAATTGGAACCCTTAGGGCTCGTTTCTATGTCAGACAAAGGAAACCTTCCTTTTCCTTCCACGTGAATTCTGATTACCCATCTGGTGCACATGAGATCGGGTTGCCCTGCATGAGACATTCGTCTCTCGTCCCCATCTACCCCACACATGTTTTGTGGGCTACACCCCTTTGTACGAATTTCATTATAGGGTACAATGAGACCCGCCGGCTCGCGGTACTCACAAGGGCGAACAATGCTTTAATGGCAAGTGGGTTCTAATAAATTCTATTATTCTGTTTGGATATGTCCTTGGAATAAACTTCAGTCATGAGCATACGGTATAGATTTCCACGGAGGATCAAGGGATTCGTATAAAAACCATTGAAACAATGAAAGCGATGGGATATGACGTGACTGTGCCATAAACAGAAGTCCAAATTTTATCTAAAAAATATAAAAATTTTAAACTAACAACACAAGATAAATTAATCATAACTTTTCATAATTTATCGAATAATTGCTCAACTCACAGGTTTTAACGGTATTACATACTTATAAAAATTCGTTTTGACGTAGTCCTTAAATTTCTGCTACAGGTGGTCACATGACAAGCGTCTAATTATGGCGTTGAAAATTTTTCGTTGCACATTACACTTTTTGAATTTTTTCAAACATTACTTGGAATCAGATTTACCTGTCGATGTTCATCCTACGAATCCAATGACGCTCTCTGATGTACAGATAAAAAACGTTAGTAACAGTATAAAAACGCATAATTAGCACTTTCACATTTGAGGGAAAATGAGGCGGCGCGGGCGAAGGCATCAAAGGGCCCGGATACCTAACCTGTCCCGTCGAGTTTCTTTAGTCTCCGCTTCTTAGCTGGTACACCGAAGTCTCCCCGTCCGTCCGTACGACTCTACGCTTCCAGCATCCGTCCATCGGCGGGTCCGTGGGCGTAACAGACCGCAACCGTGGCGGCCTTAAGGCTCAAGAAAAAAAAGGGACCAAAGGAGGCCGAGGAAAGCCCCGAAATCGTGTTAACGCGTACAATAGAACAAGAGAACCAAGCTTTACTCGAGAGAATCTAGTCTCTAGAATTCAAGACGCCTCTAGGACATTACTCCGTTGTTTACTTAGGTCGAAGGTTAAATTAAAACTGTGCACACAATACCTACGTGGATGCTTGACGCAAGAAGCGTCTGTTAAAAAAAAAGTCACATTTTTAATTAAAAAATACGTCATACCTTGGAACAATGCGAATTATGTTTCCTCGTAGCTTCAGCAATTTTTAAATTCACGTCACTCGGTGGAAATACCAGACGTCGACTGAGCTCGAAATATATGTAAATCCTCTAGACGGGTATACTCCGTCCCGCGACAGAGATCTATATCTGAAAACAGAAGGCCCTAAAGGTTGGCACGAATGCTAGTACGCCCTGGTGTCAGGACGGGTTACTACGCGTAGCGACGAAGTGTGAACCGACGATGGATCATCCGTATTCATTTTTCTCCCAGTGCCTCAAAGATTCTCCTCTTTTCGAATCTTTCACGGTGCCAGAGCTGTCTCTGTGGATTACAATCCCACGGGCTTCACGGGACATTACGTGCGGCAATGACGCTTAAGAAAAATACGTATCTGCACGACGGTCAAGTCATCCTAGATTAATACAACGTGACTTTAGCTACTAGCAACGAAAATCAGTAAGGTTTTGTATCCCCGGTGTATCCATATTAATAGAAATTCATAAATATCTAACGTAACCTCAAATTCTCATGTCACTCCCATGCGAAGCAGACAATATACAAAATCGTGCATCGTGTATCCTAAGAGTACATGCTTCAGTTTTATTCCAGGAAGAATATTAAGAGTGCGCCTCGTTTTCTATCGACACTCGTAATTCGATCGTTCGCCGCATGATACGACGTGGCGCCCATAAATCCCCCTATGGATTTTAATTAAAGGCCCCACGGGGCCCCTCAAGAGCCCTACTATAACTTCGGCCCTGCTGAAGGAGGTACAGGACTAACCATAGCTTGTGTGCTTCCATATGTATACATAGGTAAGCACTATATACTCTCTTATTCTTCCCCCGGTACTTTTTGAGTGCGTTCAGATTTATTTATCGCGCAGTCCTTTTCCAGCACGCTGCCGCTGTATTAGCCGCCCTAATGAACTCGTGCGTCGCTCGCCCAAGTCGACGCTTTATATTATTTATCGCCTGTACGCGAGTTATTTCTACTTGCTTCACTCGCCTTGGAGCAACCCTCGTTACGGTCTGACTAGACATGAAATAATTGATCTTCATATGTATACTGTAGACTTTGTATACATATAATATATATACGTATACATAATATAGTGAAAGAAAATAAGGTACTCTTCATATGAACGAGGCTTAAGACTACATGATAGTTAATATATCTATATACGTAGGCACCGAACACTTTGGAATCGCTGGAACTCAGTCAGCTAGGATGAATTCTGCGTTGAAGGACTTTGAGATCTTTGTTCTCGGCAAGAAGAAGAAATCAAGGAGACGCAAGAAGATCCTGGCTCGTGGATTCTGTAGGAGCGATTCCCTGCGACATTCCGAGCAAAGTCAGCGACGTGTCTTCGGCTTCCACGCATTTATTAGCCGCTTGAATCCTCCCTGTAAAAACTGGACTCTGATCGAACTGGACTTCACGTATGCGAATACGTGGCGAAGTGAGCTCGAGGTAATGTAATAAAAACACATATGATAGCTACATAGGAATTCGTATGCGTGCTACGTGCTACGACTAGGAACGCCATATTGTGTATCTTGAGAAAAGTAATAATTTTTTTATTTATTGCAGGCACAAGACGTTCCCTAGTAATTTACTCATGGATTCCTCGATTCATAGTAATACCTAATACGTTTAGGGGTATACTTAATCTTTTGGTCTTAAATTTTAATAGACGTTTTATGGGAATCTTGATTGATACGAATACTGGTCGAAAGCTTTTACTACCTCCCGCGACGTGGATATTCACGTGAGGTTATGTTATATACCTTTTATGTACAACATAAAGGCACATACGCAATGCAGTGTAAAGGCGGTTACGTACACGGGCGAATTCCGTCTCATAAGAAGCCATCCAATTCCTGTTCCCATCTTCGAGAAGCGGCAGCTGAACATCTCATTGTTGCCAGCGGGAACATCTGAGAAGAGAATAACGTAGTGGAAACGAAATGGAGTTCACGAACGGGGAACGAAGTGGATAGGGACTGGCTGGGGACGTATCAAAAACTTGTCCCCGTGTTTTTCGTGAGGAACTAGGGAGTGGGTAAAATGGCGATGTACGTTGTAGGATAGGATAAAAATGAAAGCGGAATTTTTGAAGGCATACGATGAAAAACTTGAAAATCCACAGTGGCATCGTGCGTCGATGAAATCCTATTATTTTTATTATTTTCATTCTGTGCTTTTTTCTCCGTACCTGTGCGCTCTCAATTTTGTCTTCAGACAATGCTTAATACTCGGAATCGTTTGAAGATCAGAAGCCGACCTCGAGAATCCTTTAACGCACGAAGCTTAAATCCGTTCTCTATTATTATACTATTCTTTGTCTTTCTTTTCTCCCTTTTTTTTCTTGCTCTTCCGCATTTTCGTCTCGACCTATCGCTAGAGACTGCTACGTAATTAAGGCGTATATCGTATTACCCCCTAGTCTTATGTGTTGGTGTGCGCGTGCACCGTTGCATAACTCAGCAACATAACCTAAGAATCTCTTTCGATTTAACTACTGAACAAAATGGGAGCTTGGTAGTGCTAGGGATTTTTTTTAGAGTATAGGGACTTTATATCTACCAGCTCCTCGTGCCAGTCTCGCAATTAGTTCCAGATTCTGATTCCAAGGAATTTCCTTTGATCCATGTATAGCCAAGGACCCAACAATACTCCAGGTATACGCATCCTGGGCTTTACTCTTTGTGGACGATCCTCCTAACGTATTACGTCCAAGCATATATACTAAATACCGCAAATCCTTTATCAGGTCATTCAGGAATCACTGGAGCGAAAAATAAAAATTCACTATACCCACAAAAGAATCTTTAGGTATATTTTAACGTTGCTTATGGATATTTGAACTGTCTATTGAAATATTTTAAGATCGACTTCCACGTGGGAAACGATTAGCGATAATTTTTTTGTATTATTATCTAATGTGTTATACGTTTAAGTATTTATAGTGCAAAACGCAAAAACCACCAGGGCACGGTAACGTTCGAAGTCTCAGTTAAGTGGAGTCGCCGTTTCGCTGTGAAATCGAGAGTAAAAAATTCGCATCTTCCTCATCCGGTTGCCATGCCAGAGTGCGGCACATGCGCGGCTAATTACGGTCCTCTTTGATGAGCCGACAGAGACTCTTCGTGTTGCACCAGCCGTCAGTGCAGTTGCAGCTGCACATGAAGCATAACGTGTTCACCAAGAGGCGGCATTATTTTAGATAGACTTGAACTTTTGAAAAATATTACACGAAGTTACAAGCGTTTTGAAGAAGACGTTAATTATATTTTTAATTACTTAAAAAATTCGCTAACGACTTTTCATAATTATTTTCAAATTATTATCCAACGATTATTTAATTGCTAGCGCGTTACGCGTTGTGCCTTTATGTATGTCTAGTAAAGGAAGAGGCTTCAGGCCCTTTCGAGGGACTTACGAATCGGTGCACGAAGACACCGCTTTTGGGACCAATTCATTAAAGCCGCCCAGGGCGGCGAATGATTGCTTATAGCCTATATTTCAAGGGGAGCATTAAATCCATGTTATTAGGGGTTATTACCGAGTAATGAGAGACCGTCGCTCCATTTACGTATCTGCCTGCCTTCTACTCGTCTGCAGGAAAACACGTCATTTCCCATAGCAGATTTCTGTTTAGGATAAAATATAAATTATCATCAACATTTAATATAGTATTTATTATATATTTTTAAACAAAAAATATGTACAGAGTCGATGTAAAATTATTTTTTTTAAGAAAAAAAATTTTGAAAATTTGTATCCGTAGATTGTTTTCCTGACAAGGTAAGAAAAAAAAAATATATATATATATATATATATATATACGTATATACTCACAGGATCCTTCTGACGTTTTGATTTCGAATTTCGCCGGGGGGCCCAATGACGGTTCAGCTTCCTTGCCCGTAATTGTTTAACATTAGAAGTCCCAAATTGCAAGAGGCGCTCCTTCGCGTTGAAATGATGCATGTGTATATAATGTGTACGTACAGCAGGGCCCCGTACAGTAATATCTTCTCTTATTCCAGGGTTGGGCCCCATACCAGGCTTCGGCGTGGTAATGATGGGTCTGGGGTCTCACGTATCTCGGAGGTGTGACCCTACAGGCCTCTATGCTGTACCATTTTATACTAAAGTCTAACACGTAGACGTACAATATCGCAAGTCCCCGGTGTTCTATACGATATTAACTGTATTATATTCACTATACTAGAGTCTCGTGATCGATAAAGATGGCGGTCCTCCCATATCAAAATCACATCTATCCTGTATCTCGTTGTCTCATATTTTATCCATCAGTTTCCTTGGTAGTTATAGTTCCAATTACGTAAGCCACTTCTTGGCAGAGTTATATCAGACATTTTTCTAGGAAATCAGGCCCAATTCGACTCCAACCTATAAAGGGTCCACGAGTAATCTTTAGACGAGACCTACAAACTGCTTACTGATTCGCTACAGTCAGTAACACGCGAGCTAGCGGAGATTCACGGAGGTGTAATTTAAATTTATAATAAAATAAGCATCGGTTATCGTCCTGTCTAATCAGTATGCGTTTCTTTCGTTTCAAATTTCCCGCCTTCTCTTATCTTGCCTCCGAGGATAATTAAATGTTGTGTATTACATGGCAGCGGTCGAATGACCGAATAGACTATAGAGACTGAATTCGTAATTTGAAATTGGCGCCACTGTTAATAATATATGTTCTTTCACCAGGAAGTCTAAAGCCTATGACGCAACAGTGCAGATGCAACAGCCCTTTAATGGCTACATAGAAATTCACTAGGATTACGTAAACGCCACTGTTAGATAAATATCGCAGGATCATTTATACGAAAATAACAAGGTAGAGTAGCTCAGGAGAACTACATGATTCGAATTTAGTACGCAGTAGCACCGCCGTTTTAATTAAATTGAACGCTCGATCGCAATTATCGACCTTACCAAAGCTGATAATAGCCGCTTCTTATCGATCAGAATTACAGGATAATTTGATAGATCTTAATTAATAATAATATCGCTTCCGTTCACTGTGTCTGGGTATACATTTATTATTATCTCATTAATTGAAATTCAAATTTGCTGCCTTATCCTGTCAAACGAACTCCTATTACCGTACACTTCGTATTATCAATCATTTAATTAATATTTAAGGTTAAGTAATAATGGTATAAAAAATAATTCTTTATTTAATTTACAATAGTACGATACTTTTCAAAAGGTTCATAATTACATAATTATATGGCGATTATATGAGCAACGTTTTTAAATCCAACATGCCGACTATTATGTATATCAAATATTTGAGTCGCACCAGCACAAGGGAATAATGTTGTATCTTCGACAGAAAAAAGTCCAGCGCTAATGTTACTTTAATTACATGTCCGGGAGCACGTTTCGTCCATGGAATACGATCTGGGTATATTCGCTGATGTCCGAGAACGGTAAGGTTAGGTAAGTAAGAAGGTAGGCAGACAGGTACTATAGTGTAGCAGCTCGCGGGCATTACGAGTATGGTGAATCGCTGTGGCAGCCGCCATGCGGGAGATTTATCACTTTTTGTTGTTGGTGGCGTTTTATTAGTGCACCGCCACGATCAAAGCACAGGATGAATCTGCCTGGGGAATGTCTGGAGGAAGAAAGAGTATCGTAGATTGAAGTTATGGCAAGCAAAAACGTCGGAAGGAAAAATAACCTTAAAATTTGAAAAAGGATAAGGTAATGGATTTTCTCGAGAACTGCGGACAAGTTCTGAATTTAATTACAACGCGGAATGATTATTTCGACGTTTAGTATCGTAATGGAAAGGACATATTTGCAGAAGATAACTGGATTCACGTGCATCATTCGACTTTATCGACAGCCGATACTGTATGTATAATGTTTTATAAGATTGCCTCCAATCGTAATTTCTAATTAAGGCCACGGACTTCTGTCGCCATGCATTTCACAGTGGCACCCTCTTCGAAATTGTCATGAGAAAATGGCCTCGTACCGTTTTATTTCGTTAGCTCGACTCCAAAGAATTCGGACACGATGGACCCTGACTTCCTCATTAATTTTCAAGCCCACTAAGAGTTGCTCCCAAGATGCAGGAACTACAAGCACCGTAACCTCTTAACGTACCGATCGGACATAATGAGTTTCATTAATCTCAGCGCGCATAATCAAGTCTAACGACTGGTGCTATTAATTATTATTACCCACGGGTGAAGGCTGTAAGTAAAAATAGAACGTTTAGTAGAATTCTAATAGATAAATATAGTATATACAAATAGGAAAATTTGCAAATTACATCAATCTCCGTATATTTTTATGATTGTATAATTAAATTCCTTAATAGCATCCGATTATAAAAGCTGGTGATATTTTGTATGTAAATATTACACTCGTTAACAGTTACAATACACATTTTAGCTTGTTAGTTGCCAATATAATCTTTCTGGGATATTCTTGTAATTGGTGTAAACCAAGGAATCTGTGAATGTGTATAATTAATTGCAAGCAGCAGCTTGAAATTCATGCAGGTATCCGTGACAGTGGTAAATTAGATAAAACTTTATCGATATAAATCCTTCCTCTGAATATCTATCTCATGTTATCCTTTAATTAATCTGACTTATGTTAATTAACCCAAAGACCAATTAAGGCCTCGACATATGCGCGGCATGTGGCAGTACACTCGATATGTTTGCAGGTAAATGAAAAAGCAAGTCCGTAATAGGGTATAAAAATTGCTCCAGAATGATAAGAAAGATAGTTGGTGGATGTTTCAAATTTTCCCGGCAACTCGCCGACCAATTACGCTCTACTGTCGGCGAAACAAACATGGCGGGTTCTGAAGGAACTTCACCGGATTATAAAGGTAAGAAACGAAACGAGAGATACAGAAATGTACGAAGGGTACAGCGTGCAGCCGCGGTTGACCTTTTTAAGCCGTGAAGGGGAAATTCGATTCGCTTGGCGGGGCCTTAGACCCACCCTTGCAGGGCCCTACGCCATAACATAATGATCCACAGGGATGCTCAACCGTATACAGAAATCCTCCCATGTTCTCATTCATTTCCACGACACGTCGAGAAATGAATGTCGACACTAAGAATTTACAAAAAAAAATAACAAAAGTTAATGTCTGTTTCAGGAACAAACTGAACTCCACTCTCCTAGGCTGTATGATAGGTTATTACAGTGACAGCTATTAGGAGGTTCATGATCTTTCTTCTCACGTCAATTACAAGAATTATAACCGTGCGTTAAAGCGGCTCTTGGCGTACAGTGAAATGGACCAGTGTCGAGTGACCGAGAAAGGATGAAAAAAAAGATGTAATTAAAGATAAATAAAAAGGAAGACCATACGACGGCTTTCTTTATGGCAGCCAAAGCTAATTGACGTAAAGTGAGCCCACACGTCGGACAGAACACAAGCCCACATGTTCATTGTTCACATGGTACGATTCTATACAGTGCGTTATGTAAATGACACTCGATGCGTACAAGATGTCTAAATTTGTTTTCTTTTTTCCAAGGGAGTCTTGCGACACGCCTTGTACCCTGTATCCGGCCACTCGTTCCTGACTCTATCTTCTCGTGAAATGAGAAATTGACGATTTAACATGAGAGAGTGCCGCTCGACTATGTATACCTATATGGTGAAGCACAACCATGAAAACCGCGGTCGTTGTAAACCGTGTTTACGATAGAGTTTGCGACTGCGTTCACACCTAATACAGCCAGTGTGACGCGGTACTTTAATCTTATGTGCGGATGGACCCTGAAAGACTTTTTTCTATGTACTAAGTGCACCTTCAAACATTCAGGAGGTACAGAGTGCGAACGATTTGACGCGGTGTGGCGGTATAAACATGAAAGGGATTTCAAGAGCCGCTAATAATAAAACGGTCACTCGCAGCCGGCCTCTTACAACTGCTTTTATACCGGGTGTACCGATTATCAAGCATCACCTCCGAGTCTAATTGGACCGGCCTCTACTGCAAAGAGAAATTAGGACGTGGAAGGGACTATATTAATGCGTTTATACCTGAACCTAGGGAAAAAATTGCTATAGATCTTTTTTTTTCTTTTTCTTTTTCGATGACTTTTTGGGAGTGGTTCAGTTTTTCGAGGGGTGGGATTTTTTCGAAATTTTACCTGCGAGACTTACGGAGAATCGTCGTTCTGGGAATTAGCTTTTACTCTGGTATTTTATTGTTATTGGAAGAGGAATACATTTTTTTTGTTCTTAATACGGATTTCGAAATTGCTCTGTCGCAAGGTGGCGTTGCGGTATCCTAAATGTTGTGCGGATTCGCGAGTTTCTCGTCAGGACGAGACAGGCAGTTGGTGTGAAGGGGCGTACCCAGGGCCTGAAGCACTTCGTTCCAAGAACCATCATCTCCATCTCCTGGGACTCACGGTCGCGGCTGCAACACGCCGCAGCCCAACATCCTATAATACAGCATTTTGAACAGGCACTGCGGCAGGCTCAGCCTGCGGGCCGCATTTAGGGACTTTTTAGTTTTGTTGCGGAAATTAGCTGCGCGCCAGCTAGCATCAGGCCTCAGCGTCTTAATCTGGCCACCTCTCTCTCCCAAAAAAACACGCGTCGATTTTATTTACGATTAGTATCGCATGCTTTCACTCTTTTTTAATTCACGTTGTTCTTTGAAAATACTCAAGCGCAATATAATAGTCTAATAAATTAGTTATATATAAATACACCATGTATTATATTTCAGTGCCATTCCGCCTCAAAATAAATAACGTGATTCACATTAGCTGCGCAGGTTGTCTTGTGAACAACGAATTGTAATATGAATGCGAAGTTTAGAGCGATTTGCTAAAATTAGGAATTATACCTATGAGACTAGGTAATAAAAGCGACACGATCAGCTTTACAGGTTTTGATGTCTGACTGTTACGTGCTTTACTGAAAATAAATGGACTGGGATTTCAAGTATGCCTGAGCTTTGCAAGTTTTATATACTGATTTGAGGCTACAATGCTGACATCTGTGAGTGAAATAGTTATTGATTGGATAATGCGGATAAAATGTGCTCAGTCGTTAGGAGTTAGTTATCATTTATTTATCTATTGAGCAATCATCAGCACTTGATCGGTAACAGTGAACACTGCAATCACCACTGTTCTTATGGTACCGATTGGCTGTCAGATTAAAAAGTTCAGTACAGCTGTTTTGTGTTCTTGTTCAGTTTTGGCGGGTATATTTTGTGCAAATTTTCGGAATTGTTAATAACAATAATTACGTTTCTCTAAGATCTGGTGAAGAAATAGTTATTTGTCATGGGTGAAGCGGATGAGTTGTTGATTCGTAACGTAAAATCAATGCTAACTGCCAAATATTATAAAATGAATGATACATTTTTGAGGGATTGTATAAATTATTTTATTAGTGAACACGATTCTGTAAGTTTTATTGGGTAGTTGTAATTGAACAATTTTACATAGTTGTATGATAATGTACTGTGTGGGATAAAGGTGCGTGGTTCTCTTATGAAAATATATTTTAGCAAAATATTAATGAAATTCAAGATTTTGTGATCGCACAATGGCAACTGAATGATTTGAGAGAAATAAATACTGAAAATGGAATTTTTCCATCGAATCTTGTTCGCCAAGAGATTACAACATTAACAGGAACATATAACGTGCAGGTAATAATATTTATATATACTTCTTTATTTGTTTTGTAATTTGATTTATTATTTTGTTGCAGATGGACAAAATGTATGATATATCAGTTTCTAAATTAAAACAAATACATGAGATACGGAATGTCTCAAATTTTAATCTCGAAGTCACCGAAGCACAGAATAATGAATCACGTGACTGGAATCCAAAACCAAAGAGAATGTATCAATTCTTCCTTACTGATGGTATTCAGGATGTTATTGCTATTGAATATAAACCATTGCGTCAGTTTAAGGTATACGTGAAATTTATCATTCTTGTAACAAATCTATTTTTCAACTCTGTTACGTACTCAATTCCAAAACTGCTTTCCATTTTATGCTCGCAGGATTGAATGCTAGTAATTATTCACACATATTTCTTCAATAGGATGTCTTATTACCTGGTATTAAGTTAATGATAATCGGACCAGTTGTCTGTAGAAAGGGTGTAATACTGCTGGAAGAAAAAAATATCAAGGAGATCGGTGGTGAAATAGAAAATTTATTAATACCAAATGCATTAGAGAACGTCCTAGCTAGATCCCTGTAAGTATTATCTAAATATATATTTCATTTGTACAATGAAATATACAAAACTGTATTGGTTTTCTTAATATCAATGCAGGAATTTACCAGAAAATCCTAACCCGTATAAAGAAAATGAAACACCACCTGATAATTTAGAAAGTGCTTTCGAAGATGAATTCAACGTTGACGACATAATAAATATTGAGAATGAAAATACAGTGAATAATTATTCTGCTTCAACAACTAATGCTCATACTGACACAAGTACTAGTAATGAATTCAATGATCAAAACAAAGACAAAAATAATTGCCAAGTTACTCTATTAACGAACAAAAATACATATAGAAATAACTCTAATGATAAACCCCAGATGCAGAATACAAAAATACAGAATGCTGATGAATTTCCTGATGATTTGGATGAATACTTTGAACTAGCTGATAATTTTGATATTGATGTCACTGAGTCTGATATGTTACGCAATACTGGTGAAAAAAGTGCAATCGAACCGCGTCCAAGTACGTCAACAAAAGCAGTAGATTTGTTGATAACGAGTGATGAAACTAAATCAATGAAGGTAGAAGACAACAAATATCTTGTCGATGACATCATACAGTTTTCTGATGATGACTTTGAATTGTGTGATAATGTAGAGATAAAACAAATAAATGATATCGAACGTAAAATCGAAAACAAGAAAGAACCAAGTATAGGTGTAGAGTTTTTTGATGATGACTTTGAATGGTGTGATAATGTAGTGATGCAACAAATAAATGATATCGAACGTGAAATCGAAAACAAGGAAGAAACAGGTATTCTTAAAAAACAGAACACAGGAATACAAGAAACAAGTACGAATGTTTCTGAATTATCACAGCTGAGTCTCAATAATACAAAAACAGATTCAGCATCATCAAAGCCTACAACAAGTTCTGGTTCTTCGAATCCAATTATATCTACAGTGACCAAAAACAAGAGACCAGCGGTATGATTTCTGTTTGTGTCCAAATTATGAGATAATCGTCCTGTTATTTTTTCTTTAATAATTGTAGTCGATGGTGTCCCCAACTATGGCAAGTCCGCCAAAAGTCAAATGTGTCCAAGAAACACCCAAATTGAGTAAAATCGATAAGAAGATAACCAATTTTACTGTAAAACTCAAACTGGATTCAGAGGAAGCCCCGAAAACTCACATTTCCATCGGTGACGTCTTAATGTTACCAGTTTCTGATTGTTCAGTACGACATATTATTAAAGCAAAAGTCGCGAGTTTTGATACGCTTGGAAAAAAAAATAATTGCTGGCATTTAGAAGCAACGTTAACTGATGGGTCTAAAAATATAGACATAACGTTTGCATCTGAGGTAGCGTTCTAATTAATCAAATGAATTTGTTTTATTTTGATACAACAACTGTCTACATGCATATATTATAAATCCCTTCAGGTTTTGGAACGCATAATTGGCTTTGGCGTGGATAAATTTTCAGAAATGAAAAAGAAGGGTAAAGCCGATCCTAACATAAAGGCTGAACTTAGACAGGTGAGTATTTAAAAAATGATTGCTACACAAATAACACAAGAAGTAGTTACAAAATTACACACATTATTATAATATAAGTCTATAAAATTAATTTAAATTAATCCATTAATCACTCATTAAGGATTATTTTTCTATACAGGCATTGCGAAAAGCAGAAATGTTTGTAAAGCAACTAGACTCTTTAATGGAATTAGAATGGTCAAAGGATAAAAAGCCAACTGTTATCAAAATAATGAGTAATTCTATTGACGAGTGAGAAATGAAAAATGAATCGGCCAAGATCCAATTATTGCAGTTAATCTTGCCAACGAGTGAGATAATTTTCATAAACTTAAATATCTGTGTAAATATGTCGTCATGTAAATATGAATATCCACCATCTAAGAAGTCAGTACTATATATAAACAATTATTTAATTACACGATATGCCATGAAAATTATTTTTTAAGAATAACTTTTAAGACAAATATGTACAATTTTTTAAATTTATATCGTACCGTATGTTTTTATTACCCTTTACGTACTTCATAAGAATAATTGCATAAGAAGTTCATAAACGCATTGCCTTTTTTCCAACTTAATTGCAGTTCCATTGGCTGATGCACATAATCATGTGTCATGTTATCACACTGCAGCAATACAATTGCAAGCTGATATCAGGTCATAATAATAGCAACACAGATAACTAGCTATACAATACTTGATATCGAATGTAAGAAGTTGAGACTGAAAGACAATATTATACTAGACTCGTTTAGTAAATGTTCTTGGGGATTTCCTTTCCAAAAACTCTGTCCTTCCGTGGAAACAGAAATCTCAACTCATCAGATGTCCCATGCAGTCCCATGACAAAGGATCAATACACTCCTATGGGACTCAAGATCTAGCGTTGGATCACGAGGACTCCTGAAAAATCACCGTTACTGTACAAAAGGATTTTAAAGAACCGAATAGCTACGCCCCAGAGTTATGTCTAATAATTCTGCCCCTGTTCTCCTGAGACTCCACTAGCATTACATTTTATCATAAGGATATATACCTATATTTGCATCATTGTATTGAATGAATTACTGGATGAGTTTAGAAATTTCCATTTCCTGACTTCCATATAGAATTAGACGTATGACATTGCTGTAAGAGAAATAATTAATCAACAAGTATAAAGTACTTGTTGTATGTCGATAACGTTACTTTTTCATAATCAAGGTTGTGGTAGTTATACAAGAGCTAATATTAGTAGAGATCTCATATATCCCTCTAGAAAATTGTAACGCTAACAATATTTAATGTGTATTTATCTACTGAGTACGTAGTCATTTCCACCACTCTATAAGTGCAGTTGGGTGTATAAGCAAAAGTTGTAGTTTCAAGAAAGAAGATTAATAGGATCCAGTGGTCGTTGCATACGGAATGCATCAGTTACAGTTGAAAGAAACAAAATTTGGAATTTCTCTATAATCCCTTAATCATTACCATTCAGTGATTGTGAGTTTTTGAATATGTCAAACGTGTTTGTAGCTTTGAAACGAAAATAAAATTGAAGAATTTTTACAATAAAAATTTAATCTCACATTATATAGGGTTGAAAATGGCGAAAACGGAGAACAGAAGTCTGTCGTGGAAGCGTCCTTCAGGTCCTCCCAAAATCTGGAAACGTTTCGAGATTAATGAGAAAACAGGAAGTGAAGGAAAGGATGGAAAAGTTTTGAGGTTTTCAATCGAGGAAATTCCGACTGACAGATATGACGAAGTTCTTGACCTTATAGTGAATAATTTCATGGCTGATGAGCCGCTCTGTCGCTGCCTCAGTGAGTCTAAATACACAAATGTATATATTGAAGAGTAATGTTGATTAAATATTATTTTAAAAAGTCGTAGTGACCTAACAAATATTCAAAAAAAATTAGTTGAAATCATTTTATATATAAGATCTTTCATCGGTGTAGACATAAAGGACGATCCTGCTGGTGTTGAAGATTTTCGAAACTTTTGGCAACTTTCTTTGAAACAAGGAATCAGCGTAGGACTATTTCTTGATGATTCTGACATAGATAAACGTGAAATCGTAGGAGCAAACGTACTTCTGGTACTGACACACGAGGACGAAGAATTGTTTGATGAAGTTAAAGTACAATTGCTCAATTATTATTATATTCGTTATATATTAATTTTCATCAAATTCTTGAACATATTTCTTTACTTTAATTGTAGTTCAAATCAGCCGCTGCCGAAACAATAATAAATTTTGTTATGAATGCAACCGCAGAAACTAATGTACTGGATCATTATAAAGTTGACAAATATATATCTGCATTAGGACTTGTCTTGATTCCACGTTTTAGAGGATATTCTCTTGGCGGCCATATTCTTGGCGTAAGGTAGGTCAGTCAGTTAAAAATATTAATTATAAAGATTTTTACAGATCTAAATAATTTTCAGAAATGACATCGGTCAGGAATACAAAATTCCTGTAACGGAAACTGCATTCACTGGTACAGCATCTCAGATTCTTGCGCAGCGCAATGGATTTGAAGTTCTCCTCGTGAAAAAGTATTCTGAAGCTTACGATAGCGATGGCCAACTTCTTTTCCCAAATGTTGATTGTGAATGTGCTAAAATGATGGCAAAACGATTGTATTGAAATTCTTATCGCAATATTTATCGAATTCCTTCTGTTAGCTATATATTCATTTTCCTCAATATCTGCCACAGCGCACACTTAACGAGAATCTACTGTACCGACGGATTTTTGAAGTTGCTGTTTGCTACTCTTAACTAAATATTATGCAGTACAAGTCCGAATCCAGTTCGTTCCCCACGTTATTTTCCTCACCAGGCTTTTTGGGCACCTCGAAATTTTATAGGATTAATTTGCCCATGAACGGGAAAGGTAAATTTCGTTTTGAACCATAAAAGCAATTTATTGCAACAAAATTGCTCTATGTTAATCGGATTTAACGTTTGCATGTCAGCTCGATTTACAATTTAAGATAAATTGCCTCGTGACATTCATATATTTGTGATGTAACGGAAGTGAGATTATTTGTTATCACCCGTGTTATGTTTGTCTTCGTTTGGATTGTAATGATTTAATTTCAGAAATGTTATTGGTCGGGAATACAAAATTCCTTTAACGGAAACTGTATTCACTGCTCCAGGATCTCACATTCTGGCGATGCGCAATGGATTTGAAGTTCTAGTTAAAAAAAAGTATTCAAAAGCTTACGATAGCAAGGGCCAACTTCTTTTTCCAAATGTTAGAGCTAAGGATGTAAAAACTATTGGAAAGCGTTTGTATTGAATTCCATATTGACTTCTCTATGGACTCACTGGAATTTGTTAAGTTTAATTGTACTCTTTACTTCAGAAGTACCGGAAGTTGCCAAAAATTGTGTGCGCGCACAATCGTCGCCCAGGACTCGGTGTGACGGAGCAGGCGGATGGTGGGGGGAGCGCTCGAGGCAGTGCCCGGATCCGGAGCGCTCATTCTTCCTCGAGCCGGTCTCCTATACTGGTGTCTTGGAATTACCTCTCTTATCCATTTCCAACTTTCTTCTATTTCTATATTGATTTTTTCTTTACGTTCCTTCTTTCTTTATATTTCATTCTTTACTTTCTGGTTTATCTCTTTACTTATTTCTTCTCTACTTTTATATTCCTATCCCTTACTTTTCTACTTCTTAACTTCTTTATTTCTATCTTCCCTTTTGTCTTCTCGTTTCACTCTGTTCCCTCTTACTTTCCATTGTATTTGTCTTACTTTTCCTATTCCTTTGGTCGGGTCGAGCATATTCATTCAAGTAGTCATATAAGAGTAGTCACCCTGTTAGTGCAGCTAGACTTAAGACCATGGTGTCGGGGGTTGCCCTTCCGCCTCATCCGCTGAGCTTGCTCAGTGGTTGGTGGCCCAAGTTGTGGCCGCAACAGGACCTTATGGGTCTCCCGACGGGGGCCTTGAGCCCCCTTAGGGTATCTACGGCCATGGTCTTTCGTATAGTGAATCTAGCCAGGTGTCTAGCTCTCGCGTATTTAGTATAATTTGTTCGCTTTGCTAAAAACACTCCAACATGTCGTTGACCCTTGGGCACTTGTGTGGGTAGAGACGATCCTATTTGTCCGTGGGGAGGTCGGAGGGGTAGTCCGTTGACTTTGGGTAAAGTCCTATTTGTGCTTGTGCTTGGGGGTCACTTCACTTGGGGTAGGTGCGGGTGCTATTGAGCACCCGCTAGTATAAAGTCACCCTCTGTCGGAGACATTTTGCGCGTGGATCGATGGCTAACGGGGCCCGCCGCCGGCGGCGGGCGTGGTTCCTTACGTCTAACCCACTGGGCTCGCCCGTGGGAAGGGACGGAGGTTGTAGCGTTAAATATCGTCCTTCGGGATGTCCTGGCGTGCCCGCAAGGGCACCGCCGGGTGCTACGCCCGCGGTCTTTCGTTGCGGTGAATCTTGACTAGGGGTAGACCTTTCGCGTTTAACTTGTCCCTTTCGCGTTTAACTTATCTTAGCTTTTTCGCGTTTAACTTCACCTTACCCCCTTTTGCGTTTTTCTTGTTCCTCGACCCGACTTCCTTTCCTTCCTGAGGTTTTTCCCCCCAAGTCCTGTGCGCGAAAGCCGCAGGACTCGGGGGTTTTCCTCAATAAAAAACAAAACACGGTCCCCTATGGGGCCTCGGAGGGGTCGTAGCTCCCTTCAGGAGAGGCAGGACCTCACGGAAATGGGCGCGGAGGGGCCCATTTCGCTCCCTTATACTTCCTACTTTTCCTACATATTCGAGTCTTGTTCTTTGTCGCTACTCCCGAATAATCTGGTCCTCGTGCATACGTTTTACGCACCTTTTTCTCGTTAGTACAATTGTATGTATTGCATGTACATAGTGACCTTATGTCTTTCCGTTTAATGGTTACGGTTTCAGTTCCTTACTTTTTCGATTGTGTCGGTTATCCATTTCGGTTACGATCCCTGTTGTATTCCATTACCATCGTTCCTTCACGATTTTATCGACATATAGTGCACATGCACAATACACATTATTTCCCTACAGTCGATAACATAAATCTTACGATTACTGTATCATTCAAATAATATACTTACGAATTAACATCACAGATGGAGCCACGCACGTCTTCATTTATAACTTCTAGAAACACGACATAACAAAGACATACTGCCAAGCTGTATTCCGCCCATTCAAACCGTAAAACATCGTGAAGTGAAGCAGAACAAATGATTTCCTTCCTTTCGCACGTGCGTCTTTGACTGAACCAAAGAAAACAAAATTAAAGCAATGAAAAAGAAGATAACCCTCAACCACTTAAAAGACGTTCTATAAAATAAGACTATTTGCCATATATACACGCTACTCGTCAGAATGACAAAAGCGTAACGCCATAGCATATACGAGAAAGAGAAGGGAAACGTTCCTCGTAAAACTAATGTACAAAATTGTTCAGGACTGGAATATTATTCCTTTTTGATTGGTCTATGGTTTCTTGTCATTTCACGCGTCTCCCTATTCTCCGGCATTATTAAGGGCGTAATGCAAAACCGGTCACGTAATTGTTCTCGCGCACGATTCGCACTGCAGGATCTTTGTATGACGAAACTCGAAAAATAAAACAGAAAAGAAAGTCTCCCTCCCGGCCGCAGTGCTCGTTACTCGATACGCCTTCGGCACCGTGGGCAGACCTTGTTAACGCACTCTGGCACCCTGTTTGTAAGTTCTACCCTGGTATGCGTAAATCGTTGGAAACCAGTTCGCACGATTTGGCAGCTGAATGCGCTAGGGTTCACTGTTACCGACAGCTTTTAGGTTATAAAACCAAAAGAACCTTTTTTATTCACATTTTAACCAAGTGCCAGACGTTGTTCGCGCAAATACTAGTTTTTCTCTCAATGAAGGAATACCCTATTTACATCCTACATTTGAGAAACCCTCCATGTGTCGTCTCGCTCGTCTTGGGAAACAGAAACGCGCTACGGCCAAACACGTGGACAACTCATGCCCGGTCTCTAAGAAGAAAGACAGAATGAAGGAAAGAGGATCGAGCGCTCTCTAAATTTAAACCTCAAAGAATGGTGAATAACAGGGAAGAATGGAGCGTTTGAAATTTGTTTTCTTCTTTTCTTTCATTTTCTTCTCTCTCCTCTTAACCGACCGTGCACTCCAATGAATGCCACACCTCGGTTATGTAAAAGCGACAGACCATTGTCCCACCAGTGCAGGACAATCACACCTCGGACCAATGGCGTAAAACGTGCACGCACTCAGGATCCATTTCTTTCAAATGCATTTGCACTAATTCCCGTGTATATATATATATATATATATATATATATACACACACACACACGTACATGGGTGCGCGCGCATAAATATATCCCTTCTATTCTCACGTGCGAACGATCACATTCAGCCATCTTAGCCTACAAATAGTACAACACCAATGACTGAAGTCAACGCATGCGTACGCATATTGAATTAAATGATAGATTACGTCAGTCAAAATCAAGATGCCCGTCACTGAGTTTTGCTTAGCATGCGTGGCATATGAGTTTACAATACCAGATGAGTATAACCGTTAGAAAAGAATATCCTATGTTTATCATTATAATGAATGATAAAAACGATGCAATACCTTTGTAATTATATTTCACTGTTTATTATGAATATATAAATTTGTTATGATACAAAAAAAAGAGGGTTCCTTTGTTAATTGGAAACACCCTTTGAGGGATTGGGGATTTAGTTAGATCGCTATTTGTGTATTGGTGTGTATAATTTTAAACGAAATCTTTATAGGCAACGAGATAACGGGAAAATATATATCACAATAGATTCTGCGCTTTAATACCTAGCTTATGCTTAACCGTATTTAATTAATTTATCATTTCGATTAGTCATAGTTCGGTAGCGTAATAGGGCACTGTGTATCTTATGCTCTAACGTACTTGCACGACATTCGGGGTTTACTAGTCGTACTCGCTCTTACTGTATTAAATGAGACGAGGAAAAATCCTCGCAATTTTCTTAAATTAACGTTATTTATTTTTAAGAAGCGTCTAATTCTTTAAGAGCAGGCGCCATGATGTTTAGAGATCTTAAAGAATATATATATATGTATATATATATGTATATATATGTACAGTTTCATTATATCTAATATGTGGCAGTCGTTTTTTTTTTCTTGTAAATAATATAATGACAGTCGGTCGTTTATAAAACAAAATCTCAACGTTTCCGAAAAAAAAAGTATCCGAAAATATTCTAGTAAACGTTTCTTTTTCGTGTGTGTATATACAGGTATAATTGGCTGTTATAATTATATATATATGTATGAATCGACATCTCGCTTATATCACAGTACAGTATTGAAAAAAATTTTTGACTGTCAACATTTTTTCTTCTTAAATCATAACCGTCAAATCCACGTGAATTAACCAAAAAAGACTTTTGGTCCAGAATAGTCACTCAAAATTTTCATATGGCTGTGGATTGTAGAAGTAATCAATCATGTTGGCTTCAGAAAGGTTACCCATCTTCCCGTCCAAAGGCAATCAGCGTTACTTGATGCAACGTCTGCAAGGAGCACGTAAGGGTTACATGTTGCTGAAGAAGAAGGCGGACGCGTTAAATTTTCGATTTCGTTTGATCTGCACGAACCTTGAGAGCACGCGTGATAATGTGAACGAGTTACTTAGGGCGGCAGCACTGTCGCTGGCAGAGGTAAAATACGTAGCTGGGGACATTGGTCCAGTAGTCATGGAGAAGGTGGACGTAGCCAGGATAACCGTCGAGCACAGTACCGAGAACATAGCCGGAGTGACGTTATTAAAGTTCAAAGCTTGCGACAACGATCATGACACTTATAAATATTTATGTCTGGCTAGGGGTGGTCAGCAATTGGCTTTGTGCAAAAAAGCATACAAAAAGGCAATTGACAGTTTGACGGAGCTTAGTACGATATACTTGGGTATACGAACCCTGGCGGAGAGCGTGAGAAGTAATCAGAAACGGGTACTAGTCATGGAGCAGATAATAATTCCTCGAGTGGAGTTGACATTGAGTTACATAAATTCCGAATTGGAGGAGATCGATCGCGAGGATTTCTTTAGGATCAAGAAGATTAAGACGAAGAAACGTCAGGAGGATGAGGAGGACGGACTCCAAGAGAAGATGGAGCCACCTACGAGAATATGTAACACTTTGGATGAACTATCGGAAACGTAATGCGTATGAACTTATGTACCAGATAGAAGCTAAAACTCGATTCATATGTAAAGCACGCAGTAACTACAGGAGAGCATATATAGTATATATGTATACTATATATATATATACAATACAGATAGACAACTAAGTAAGCTGGTATCTTATGGAGTTTCTGATGAAGGTATCCCAGACACGTGCCCGGGTGATACCTGGGCAACATTCTTATTGTGTATTAAGTATGGAACTTTAATGCTCGCCCGTGCAGCACTTGGTGCAATGAGAGTCTGTTCATCAGATGCATGTATAATTCGTATACAAAATTGTAAGTGCTAGACGGAAAAATACGTTTAGGTTTAACGTTTTAAATAGCCCGCGCATATTTAATTTTCTGGACAAGACGGTATTATACAGTCTTAATAATATACAATTCTGAGCAGTGTGTAAACTAGCTGGAGAGAAGTGCACGCGTCTACCGGATATCAATTGTGTATGTTATGGACAAGTTAAACGTACACACCTAATTTGCTTTAGACTCAAGAGAGTTAAAAGAAGAATAAAAAAGAGGAAGAGCAAGAAGGAGCTCTGAAAGATCCTGGCAAGTGCACGCATATGTCTACTTCTGTCACGCGAACCTCTATCTATGCTTACACAAGGTTCTTCGTTATACTCTTGAATTTCTTCATGGTTTATGAAGGATGAGTGTTTTACTATATGCTACAGGGCAGGCATCCTCGTGCAAGATCAGCTGATGCCTCTATGAGTCCTTGAAGAGATCGTCAGCTCGGTCTTATAGTTATTACACTTGAGTCTCGCTACCACTATGATGCTTCCGGTGCTTTCTGTGCTTTTTATGACTTCTATGTGGCATCTGACCATTAGTAACGATAGGCTTATGCAGCAAGGGATGCTGGGGTGCTAGATGACTCAGATGATGATTTTGATGAGGCGTCGGACTGGTAGACCCAGCGCTGTAACGATGCACGACAGGAGTAGGTATAGTGTGAGGATGGCACTTGTGCGGTGGTTGTTTGCAGGGTGGCAAGCGTCTCCATATAGCCATTATGTTAGGCCACCAGATCCAGGCGGCGGCCAGGATGCCAGCTCCCAAGGAGACGACGAGTCGCAGTACGAAGAACTGTAGTATGGGCTTCGATGGCACTTTGGGGGTTGTCGATGGTTCCGGTGCACGTAACCAGTAATCCCGACCCCACCACTCGTAGAACGTGGTACTGGTGATGCAGATCATAACCAGAGCATAGATACTGGAGAAGATGCCCACCCTGGTCATCAGAATCTTCTGACGTCTATACGTCTCAATCGGAGACTTCGCAACGTCCCTAAGACGTGGCGCTGGATTAGGACTCAGTGGACTCAAAACAGGCGGTGGTGCGACGGTGGGTCTCGATAGCAACAAGGCAGCCATTCCCACCAGTAGGAAAGTCACCCCGAAGGAGAGGTAGATGAACTGAGGTGCCAGTACGAGTACCAGAAGCGATCGCGTGCTCTGCTGGCCGACGAAGCAGCTTCCTGAAACGGGAAACAGTCTATTAGAGTTCTGAGTAACATAAAAATTGTAGGGTCCCCGTCACACTCCTCGCCCCTCTTTACCCTTCCCCACGCACGTCTTGAATAATTCGAAACAAATCGCACATGCGAACCTGCACCACGTTATCATTTACACGTAGCACATATGGCATCGACAAGGATTCGCGTGTGACTATGTAAATTGTACAATGGACAATTATCTAATTACGTAATTTCGTATTCCTCCTTCGGTATAAGAAAGTCCAACGAAATAGTACGAAAATCGAGCGCGGACGTCGCCCTTAGCGTCTAGTTTCATATTTCGTCCCACAGGTGTCGCCCCGTGAAATCATGTAAAATAGATCACAGCGCCATAGAAATTCTCACGTCTCGTTAGCCGCAAATTCATCTCGGATAACCTCAGTCCCGTAAGAGAATATGTCATCTAGGTGCAAGTGCCCAGCCGCGGAATCAGCCTAAACGTATTGTGAGAAAAAGTGGCGCCAGTACCGCGCACGACACACATAACACGCCGGGCGTTTTTGCGAGGAACCGGGCCGGCGGAACGATCGGACTACGACAAAAAGTCAAATAGCTAGCGGGAGAACGCGTCGCACGTCGTCCACCGGGAGGTAAGGAAGACGAAGGAACGAGACCAAGAAGCTCGTAGAGGAAGGAGGGGCCTCTGCCCCCCCTATTGCATACGCGGTGACAAAAACTTGTCGCGCTGCGGTTATAACGCGTTGTCGCGCGGCACGCGACATCCTGGCGTACGTCCTCGTGCTCCTTGTGTCACGATTCTACACCTAGCTCCGATTTTTTCCCCTCTATCTACGTCCTAACGAACATAGAATAAATTAACGCCGCAGGTTTGTGTCTTGCTGTTGGTCGGGGAGGTACGTGAATGAGGTGGAAAAAAATTAAGTAAAAAAAAAAAAAGAGTAATTTAAAGAATGGCTGGTTAATTCGCTCCGGTGGCTCTCGCGTCTGAGGCGTTTAGAGCCTGCCGTTCTTAATTAACCATAATTGTCTTGCTGGGATGCGCAAAAACCTTAAGGTTTTCATTATAATATGCCTTCGTAACTATGCACGTATAAATCAGTCTTGTATCTCTCTCTGTGTCTGTATATACATATATATGCTTTTATGACACGCATATAACTACCTTTGTATACTCTGTCACTCTTCTTTTTTCTTTCCAACGAGCATTACCCACCTTACGATATTACATATCCGTATATTTAAATATTACACGCATGCGCTTTAGCTCCACAGATTTCTTATCCGTTTTACCAAGAAGCCTCCCTTATGGACATGGGGAAAGAAAAACTCAACCGTCTCTCTACCGGTTTACCATTTTTCTTTTCTGTGTCAAGTGCCACGTGTAATTATATCACATGGACGTTTCTACGTACGCAGGCCACACATGGTCCCACGTGAGTCATTGCCGGCATAAGGCATTCAATTAATTGAAGTATATAAGAAAATTACTATGCGTTAATGGACTGGTGTCGCTGATGCTAATGAAATTTGTAATAGTTAATTGATCGATTCTTAAAATATAAATGTGCTCTTAAAGCTTCGCAGGATCAGCCACGTTGACGTTAACGTCCGTCGTGAGTTCTCAGAACGACGTGACGTTTTTCATCTCTGCCATTTTGTCAGAAGATAAAAAGAATTGGGCACGCGACGGCTACGGTCCCATGAGAATACTTCGTTTCTTCTTCTTCGTCGTGCCAGGAGGACGTGGTTGGTGGCATTCTCAACCCGGTGATCCGGTATGTTAGAACTCTCGTTGATGCACTTGGAAAAGAAGAAGGAACCACATTCCAATTGAAGTAAACATTTAAAGAGTTAAATGCCGTCCTGACCTGGATTCAATTTCGTCCAGCTGGCTGAGACGATATTTTACAATCGGTACGTACCCTTTGCCAATGACAAATCGACAGTCCGTTTACATTTTCCTTTTATTGGCAACGACGTGTCAAAGTGTTAATCGAGTATCTTGAATTTTGCAGCCGGTGGGGAGCGTTGAAGTATTGCCGGATAATGACGGTTGAACAATGGCGACAAATTGGTCCTGTCAAATTGGTCGACGTGCGACAATATCGTGAATGGCGTCGTTTAACTTCGTGAAACCGTTAACTGTACTATTGCGTGTGATTGCCTGTACTTTTGTATATACGTGTAGTACGTGCATACGTATATGCTTACATGTAGGTAAGAGTGGCTATACGTTGCCAAAGTAAGGTTAATTGTAACCTCGTGAAACGACTCAGGGCGACAAAGAATTCGTGAGAGGAAATAAGTATGAGAATATTATTGGGGGCGTGTAGAGAATAGAGAGAACGAATGAAAGAATGCTGAGAAATGAATTTATAATTGAAAGACTAATTGCTGTTGGGATAGACAGATCCAACGAATTTAATCAAAGAACTTCTTCAGACCTGTTTCATCGACTTACTGAACACTGACGAGTGAGACAGTGCACGTAGTGACGTGGCCATTCAAATTATTAATTGTGTAATAAGCTATTGGCTCTTATCGAAGAGTTCGATCGACAATGAATGAGCGTGACCTCTTCCCTCGTTAGATAAAACTTCAGCCAGCTGTCAGTTTGTCAAGGGAGAGTAAAGTGAAAAAGAAATGATTGACGTACTGAGAGATTGACGGCGGGTATACGTCGAGCAATCTAATCATTGAGTAAACACGATACAGACCCCAATGTGGTGGTTTACGTAGAAACCCAAAAAAAAAAGAGCTTGGCAATCTCCTCTCGACAGGAATTACATATAAGATTGTCATACCGTATAAGAATCTTAATAAAAGTATACGAAGTCAAAGATCACGTCGAATCGCCCTGAGCTAAGAACGTAAACGTTATGAAGTAGTTAATAAAAACAAGATTAAGCGAAAGAAAAAAAATTGGATTTTATACATTCAACAATGAGTTCCAATTGATACGCATCGAATCGACGCCCGAGCGAAGCGTCATTGAACTTCATGTGGACGATGCCTAAGAGAGATACATATAAGACCAGACCGTTTCCATTGATTCGCATAGTTTGGTATACGAGGCGATTAGATAGTAGATACAAAAGAGAATAACAAAGAAGAATGAGAAGGAAAAAAAGAGAAACGTGTAACACACATGAGTATTGGCGCGTGATTCGATAAGACGAGTTAAACAGACAGCCAAAAGACGCTTTTGGCATTGATAATTCATTGAGAAATTGTTGTCATGGTAGAAAAAAAAGTTTTGCTGTAATCGTAAGATTGATATAAAATAAAAATAATTATGTAGATTGACAATCTTAATTCCGAGTAGTGGAGGTGGACCGGTTTTGGAATTGCTTTGCTCGAGAGTCCATCGGACAACAGGGTTTTCTTTACGGAATGAGTATGGGCTTGAGCCAATGGGCCCAGCACTACGTACCACGCAATGACCATACATATATGTTATAAGCAGTGCTTTCGGTATGGCGATTGGTCCAGAAGGTACACGTAGCGATGAACCGTCTCGATAAATTGGTCTATGGTGGCCCCATGCTATCTACCCGTAGCCATCTCGTTCACGAAGCATGAGTAGTGGTCAGAGATAGGAGCGCCAAGCGGGCACGACGAGAACTACGTGTACTTGGGGTTCCAGTTATCGGCACGGTCCCATCTAAATTGCTTCTCATTTTCTCCGATCGTCTATCCCTGCGAGTTCCACGAGGAAGAATGAGAAGGAGACTTTTTAAGTTTCGTATTAAAAGAAAAAAGTAGCGTTGGTTCTCCCTATAAGAAAATACTACTATACTGTACGTTGCGCATGCGCACAAGAGGGTAAAGAAGAAAAATTACGTGTTAAGGAGATTGAGTGAAAGAGGTTAAAACGTTTCTTGGCTAATTGCCAAGAGATCACGTTTACCCCATATGTACGCTCGTGTCTGCAGGATATTATAATCGTAGCAGGATAGTCAATTTGTTGGCGAGTTTTCATGGATCGTGAAGCTGAGAAACTGTTCGGATTTATCTGTATGTGGATACGAGGGTGGACGGCACCGTACGTTCCCCGTACAGCGCCGCCTTGGCCAACCTCGGTAGGATGCGACATTCAATGCAAATACCTTGGGACCCGCTCTGCAGCTTGTCACTGTCCGTAGCTAGGACCAATAAGAACCACTTTTGCCTTTTGCTTAAGCACGGATTACACGGGACGATCGAGATACGGTCTAGAAGGAGAAGACAGTTTACCTTCATCGTCTTACTTTTATAGAATTTCAGGCTTACGAAGAATTTTTCGATAAATCCAATGGGTAGGAGAATTCCAAAAAAAAAGATCACGCCACTCTGAGTCCACTAAGACGTGACAGATCTGGCTGAAGAGATTAAAATTGATTTTTTAACGAATTTTAATTTCTATAATACCAAAGTATGTGACAGCTGTGTGTATGGCATAACAGACCTCCGAGTTGTATTCACGTTGTAAATTCGCCTTTTTTACGGTCTGTTATTATGATTCGTTAGAAAAGACTGGGAATATTCCTAGAAACCCTCCTTTATGCCGTCGCTGAGCGTCGGAACGCTGGTTGGGGCCTTTTTGCTCGGTGCTGGAGCCACTGCTAATCCATATGCAGGCCCGGAAAGTCGAGGACGAACAAAGAGAGCCGGCTGTCTCGTTTAAGTCCCGGGATAGCCGCAGAGTCCTCGTGTTCGGCTTTGGGGTATTCGTTGTCTCGGAGGTTAAGTCACGAGCCGATATAAAGGTACGCCTCGAGAAAGTTACCTAATTAATTGAGCACACCCCGAGCGCAGAGAGAAGGATTCGTTTTAGGTTTGCCGAAGCATAAAGAGAGATAAATTTCACAAAGAGACGGAACAACACGTAAAGACCGACCCGTACGCCATGCAAATCCAAGCCGAATACTACAGCGCCACCACAGAGAAACCTTGTAGGATTTGAAATACCAAAGACAGTTTCAGGATAGAATTCAACTAGATGAAAAATTTCTTCAAGATTTCAATAACTCGATAGTTAATCGAAAACAATATTCATAAAATCCCACTGTACATTCTAGCTGGCATGAAAGACGTTAAATTCAATTTTAATGAAACTCGTAACGAAGCATCCCAAGTAACGACTGGTGCGCATGCGCAGTTACATAACCGCCAACGAGGAAGCCAATTGAAAGCGAGAAAAAGTATATTTCTGAAAATACGACGTCCAAGGATTATAAACCGCGTGACTATCAACGGGACTTTTCAATCGCCCCCTTAATACACGTGATGAAGAGCAAAAAGGTCCATGCAAATCGCAGCATCCAGCGGCATCCTCAAAAACTTCAAACATGAACTTGGATGCCCCGTGGAATGCGGCTTGCGGCCGTAGCGTCGTGGGACGTTCGTTTATGTTGTTGCCTTCGCGGCGTTATTGTTACGTTCTGCAAGAGGAGCCTGTATGTGCGCCGTAGTATAAGAGAATAGCAGTCGGCCAGTGCTACAACAGTACGAACTATACCCAACAACCATTTACTCTACCCACGAGAAGAGATCCCTTGGGATAACTATACCAGGATACCGCTCTCCCCGTTAACCACTCTTCACGGTCAAAAGAATACAACAAATAGAATCTCTCTACTGACACATAGGCAATATTCGCCAGTCCTCGAGCACAGCGATGACCCTTGGCTTACGTCAATTATCTCCAAATTGAACTCACGTTGACCGCGTGACATTGATACAGCCACCAGATCAGACCACATGTCGAAATCTGCAAACCAGATCAGTATGAAAATTCGCAAAACATCCAGACCAGAACTTCGTCGATAATGGCGAACGTAATGACTGCCCCAATTTCCACCCTCCCCCATAATCCAAACCACGAGGCGAAACTTGGCTCCCAAAAGTCTCGTAACTCACGGCTGGGCTCCCTGGTGAATACTTGGCAAGGGAAAGAACGTAGATACACGTGAGGAAGGAAAGAAAGGTGGTTAGGAAGTCGCTGTTTAATTCAGAGATGCTAATCTAACCTAACCTGACCATCTTCGAGCATAAGTTATCGGGAGCATAAACATGGGGCATCGTATTAGCATAAAGTAGTCTGGTTAGGTCGGGACTGCTTTGCGAAGTATAGGTTAGGTTGGGTTAGGCTAGGTCGCATCCACAAGGTACAAGAGGATGGCGCAGTACATTTCTAAGATGCGTACGGTCGTCGCGCTAGTAAAGGATGAACCATTGTGTTAAGCTATATTTTAAGGTTATACCGGCTACGTTTCTCTCTGCGTCTTTTAATCATTGGTCGTCCCTATGTATCCTCTTCGTCCTACCCATAAGGCAACACTCGTCCACGTTTGACGTAATTTATTTTATTTCAAACTCAGCTTTGAATTTCCCGCCATAAAGTGCACATGCCGCGTCATAGGAAACTCGAGTCGCTGGCCCGAACGACCAATTCGCTTCTCCTGCGTTTGAATGGAGATTTCTAATACATATTAATAGAACCTTAACGTTCTGACATTTAGTTACCCAGGTTGGTAAATACTTCACTAAAATTTCCGGCCTGCACCGTACATAAGTCAAGTACAGTGTACATATAATACACCCATAAGAACACAAAGAGGCATGAACCGTTACGTTCAATGAGCCTGAGTATATAAACCATAATGAAATATTGTAATAGTCAGGTCATAATGGTTAATTAATTAAAGCAACGTGTGCTGTTCGCAATAATTATAGCATTGTTCTAACGATTTTAATCCATTTCCCCCCCTCTCACCCTTTATAGTCTCTCACCGTTAAGATCGATCAACCAAGGAAACGTGACTAGACAATATCTCGACTATGATTTATTCCATGCTCAATTAGTTCCTCGGAACAGGTTAAGCTCGGTAATTACAACGACCGCCAACAAGTGAAGATAAATTTTAAAAAATTCTTCTCAGCTCCCACAAATACCATACGCGTATACGTACGGTCGTGCACCGGGGTCTGATATATTAATATATTCAGACAATACCATGTCAGACCCCACGCAACTAATCGTGCGCATACATAAGTCCGACCTGACGCAAGTCACTCAGGTCCAGCTCTGAAGTCTGCGTACACCAAGATCAATCCAAATCATCCTGCGTATCGACTCGAATCTCTCGTACCTAGGGTTGTACCAGTACCCTTTTGCGGAATTCTCCGTAGGAAACTGAAGAAGAAGAAAGAAGGAAATAAGAACAAGATACATCTACGTAGAGGTTGGGTCACTCTGAGTGGCTACGCCATTGCTCTGGACCCATAAAACAGGCAGTATAACGAGGCGTGGCTGCAAAAGCACGTTGGGGCCTCAACTGTGCCCCCCCCTGCCCCCTCAAGGCCCCCACATACTCGCCCGCACATTTTATAATAACACCCTACCGCGTATCGAGTGATATATCTATAAGGGTGATTATCGCGTCACTGAAGTCCACACGTGATGAAAGAGAAAAAAAATGCATCAAGACGCCTCTATATAATATCCATACGGGGGTTCCCCCGCATGGGCCCCCCCTTTAATACCTGTCTACTGCATACGCTCCTGGGAGTCATTTAAAGCCTGTTATATACCCGTCGAATTCTGTTATCTTATCCGTGATAGCCGTCACTCCGTACCGAAGCTGTCAAAGCGTGGCCAAACATTCGAAAACCTGTTACGTTCGTTAAATTTCATCGTAGGCGTCAATTGCACCACGTTGCTCGAGCCGTTCGTCGATAGGAATGCCGATAATCATGGCATTAATGGGTACAACGATAATAACGATACCGATTAAATGGAAATTCGTCAGGGTATAGTAGAATCGTACACGCGACTATCTTCGACATGTTTCTTGGACTTACGAAGAGCACGATTCCAATGGGTTACGTCGTTTATTGTTGGGACTGTGTTTTTTTCTTTACGTCACTGAAACACGATCGTCTAGGGACCCGCCGGGGACTTGCGTGGTGAATTAACGATGGGCAGTAATATTATGCAAATTGTACCTTGGGACTGTGGCTTTTTTTTTGTTTTTTTTTTTGTTTTTTTTTTCTTCAAATGGCAGCAGTGCAGAAGAAACAGAAAATTCAGTTGACATTTTTCATTTGGCTAATTGGATCCTTTAAGTATTCCTGTGATTGATCGCTCTCGCTGCGAGGAGTTGGTAACGAGAGTCTACAATTAATGGTACGCAGTGTATAATTATATACGGTGATTATAAATAGGACTGACAAGGTTCTAAATATATACACGGCAGAGGTTAAATTTCGCCATGTGTATACCAAGTCAAATATATGGAGTACAAGCGGCATGGATATAAAACACACGAAAAGCATATAGGAGCAGGTAAACGAACCCTTTCGACTTAACCTATAATTAATTAACGTTGCGTGCGTTAGTGGTTTTGAGGTAAAGTGGAAGAAAAAATTCAAGGTGGAAAGTCACGAATGAATAATCATGAAAAAGGGACAGCTGGAATAGTTATTCTGGCTGTATGTTACTTATCGTGTATATCCAAAGACATCGAAGTCAATTTGTCGGATTCCCTATTAACGATTAGCCGTTGATTCATTAACAGCAAATTAAATGATCCCGAGTGGTAAAGCTCACCGGTCAATTCGTCTGCGTCCACGTCCCTTGTTACAAGCACGGCTATGGTGTGCGCTGCAGGCAATCCCCATGCAGCGACAGCACCTACGGTTGAGAATCCTTGCTGAAGACCAAATCCTTCGTCCTTGTTGTTTCGAGGAGATTTCGTCCATCTCCTTGCAACGATGCACCACCAGGCACATACGACGACCCACCTGAAAGCAAAGAATGTACGTTTTTAATTTTTTTTTTGTATAGAAAAAAAAAACAGAAAAAAATACATTTGACTCAATGTCTAACGTAGTACTGAGAACCCCTGTTCAAGTGGCAGGATGAACAATGATCCTACGATGGTTAAAGATCGACCGTGTTCTTCGACTCTTGCAAAGTGTACGACTGCTGTTTCAATATCTCATACAGTGCGGTAGTGGTGAGAGTACATGAGTACCTATATACACTGTATATATAGAGAGCATATAGAAGCCGAGACTGGTAAAGACTATAGTGAACCTGGCAAACTAATTAATCACCTGAGTCTTGGACGAGATCGAAAAGCAATGAGGAGGTCAAACGAGGCGCAAACTTGCCGACCGCTTCTCTCGTTTGTTAAGTATTGGCTTGTAGATCCTAAGAATTTCTAAAGGGACTTATATACGTGTATATAATACAAGTCCCCACTGGCACTTATTCGCAATGTGGAATGTCTTGCTACTCTTATATTGCTGGTTCACTCGGTAGCACGTCCAGGGACGTGCCGTTTCGGTCTGAGACCCCGTTGATGGGTTGAACCGTAAACTTTTGAAAAGAAAACAGTTTTGAAAACGTGTCCAATGTCTTGGAGAGGGTGCGCAGAGGGGAAATTAGAAACTGTAAAAGAAAGAAAAAAGATGGGGTTATGAAAAAGTATCCCTAAGATTTCAAGGCAGAGAGCGTTAATTAAATATGATATATTATGACCTGATTAATGTTGACGTATCCTCGTGTGATCACATATGGCTATGGATGCTCGTTCACGTATGAACGTCAGGTTACAGGTTCGAGTCTCATGCTTATCGCAGATGCGAGATAGACCGCTGGTCTTATGTAAAGTATACAGGGGATGTTTAATGTATACGATTCCTGTCTTGTTATAGATTGGCTGTGAGTGTAAGAGAAGAGTTAATTTAGAGAATCGAATTTGATTTCGAGTATTTCGACAAGATCTTTTTTTTTTTTGGGTAACGTTACTAGTCAACGTGTACGTAAATATCTTGAATTCTCTTGGAACATCTATTAAGACGGTAGTAAAAATTGTTGGACGAGATATAAGATCTTACGAGCATCCGGTTTGGATTTTATGATTAGAATTAAATCGAAGATTTGATAGCTTCTACTCATGGTATCCATGGACCAGGGGATTGGAGTGAAATCAGGGATCAAGGAAAGTGTCGAGTATCCAATCACATTGATCCTACATGCGTACGATGTGTGTACGTGATGCCGTTGCGTGAGATCTTTGGTAAAAAGTTGAGAGCCGAGATAGAATGAGATTTAAAAAAATAAAAGAAATAAATCCAATCCCATCAATGTGATTGACAGCATCCACGGTGGTCCATTGGATTTTATTTTTACTCCACACCGATCGGTATTCCGTCAATCCTTCTCTTTATTTTGCTCTATCCCTGATAGAGCAAACAGGCTCGTTTGGATTTCATAGGACAAACTAGGGGAAAAGATTATTTCTTGTTTCATGAGAAGAATCGAATATTGCTATCGCGTGGAATTGATTATTTTTTTATAACCATAAAAAACCCATAACCTGCAATTGGCTCCTTGTGTTTACAGACTTCTCAGGATTTCTATTACGGTTTTACCTACTTCACGATTTACCGTTACCAGATTCTGTCCGGAACATCAAAGCTGCCTTTAACGAGTTGTGCAGACGCCTAAAAAAAATGCTCGATCTATTCAATAGAGATGCTTTTCTCTCGTCGTACCAATGAAACTTACCTATTCGAGTTCCGAAATACAGAAACACCTGCACGCTTTGGGGAAGCGTGCCTAAAGCACCCATTTTTTTTTTTTTTCAACAACGTGAACATGGCTACCAGAAGATCGTGTTCTGGCCTAAAGAAACGTGTAGATCAGGTCACGTACACGAGCCCAGCCTTGTTTATTCCTCGCCATATTGCAATATACAACCGTGCAATAAACTCCTTTGGCATCGAACTTGCGGCTTTAGCCTGCGGTTCGAGTAATCGCAGCAGTCGTATCGCTTGGTAACTTCTGACTTTGAAAGGTTTGCAAAGCGATTCGCACGACTCTTCATAGTTTACGAGTGCAAATAGATTCTACCTACAAGAAAACAATATAGTACAGATCCAAGATAGTGTAGCCATTGCAGATAACATAGCTCTACCTCTATTAAGAATCAAAAATGCGAGAAATGAGCATTTCCACAGGTTTACAGCATTTCTAGACATTAATGATTAATTTTTTATTTTCAACCTACTCAAGGACGTTGGTACCCTTTTTTAACTACTGGACCAACTTTCTACGGGGAGCCGTCAATATAAGGTCCCCCCGTTATATAATCGGTACTAAATACCGAACGCCCGTCACCGTGAAAATGCAGCAGAGGGTCGATGTTCCAGGAGACTCATGCATTTGACTTTTGACTATTGTGATAGGTAGAACAGGTTCCCCAGCTACCTGCAGCCAAGAGAAGCCATTAGACCCGGTTTCTCATTCCGTGTATTTCCACCCTTGAAAACCAGCCACATGCCGAGCAGAGGTTAGATGATAAACGATAAAGAGAATAAACGGCGGAACTTTTCAAACAGTGAAGCATCGTCCGATACAGCGATGCCAGCCGAATATAATTATCCCTGTTTTAACGTAAACCAAAAAAAAAAGATGTATTACCATTCTACAGGGATAAACCATCGTTTCCAAGGCAGTATACTGGTAGAATCAAACTGTAAACTGCTCCAAATACGTTCTAAATATATCCCAGTAGTGTTCGAAGCATCGAAAATCCCGCGAACGTAAGCGTCCTAACCTCTTTCCTCTGACACAGAACAGGATCCCGTGAATATTCACACACGACTTCCTACGGGATTTAACGAACCTGGCACCGAGCCCCGTTCTCATTGGAGCGATCCAAGCCAGCAACAGCCAGCAACTTGTTAACACTGCCATAAAACAAACTAATGACGTTTACTGCTGGCCAAGAACTCGCATTTACTCAAACCCTCAGACAGCTCGGTCTAGTGTTTCTTGTGTCTACTAGGTGCTACTGCGCAACGCTACTGCGCATCGTCCACGCTGTCTACAAGAATGATTAGTGCATATGTGCATCGGACTGTACGCCATTACTAGTAAAAAATACTGACCAACGTACTAAAGACGGTATTACCCGTTTCTCAGTAAATCTACTATAAACTGTTTCGCAGCCCGAGAAAAACATCGACACGTAACGCGTAACTTGCTAACGCGAAAACGAGACGAGTTTACGTATGCCCAATGCGTGCTCGGTGCGCACGCGTCTGTGCCAGTTCACTTTCCAGATGTACCTGAATAATTCATACCCACGCGCGTTAACCTCCACGGACAAAAGACAAGAACTGATTTCACGAAGGAAGGCGTCTTCCAGAATGGAATAAGGTTCTCGGTACGTCTAGACGAGCGAGCAAACGTAACTGGGACGTGAATTTGAATTTACAAAAAGAAATGTGTCTCGTATCGTGCTGCCGACACGAGAAGAAACTGTACCAAGGGATGCACAGGCGGTTACTTGTAAGGAAGGCTTAAGGTATTTCAGATGGATCGTGAGAGTACGCGATAAGCTACAAGTACCTATATTACAGCGCTCGATCGGTATTCTTCAAATGTAAGCCAACAAGAACCTTATCTCTCTTTCCTTTCTTTTGTTTCACTCCACCTTCATTACAGACAGGGCCTGCGATTATTATCCAACGTAGATTATAACCTAAGAGTTCCGACTTGGGAGCTTGGAATCACATGAAATTCACGACTACGAAGTAACAAAAAACACGTTTTCCAAAGGAGGCAAAAGTCGTTCGATGTATAATTTTTCTGTACGAGGTAAGTAACGTGTCCCAGACGAAGTGGACTGGTTCGCATCACTGAACGGCTTTTACGTCTCTATTAGCCAGTTCGATGACGGGGTGCACGAGGAGGTGAAGGAGGAGTCAGGAGGAGGGAGAACGGACTTGGTGACGATGGAATGGGAGGTTAAGTGACAAGAATCGTTTTTTCCATCACCGAGTGCCGATGCTGATGCTCCTGTTCTCTTTGTGCTGATGCAGAAAACGCAAAAACTTGCCGCACGAATCTTGCTCCGTGGTGATGAATGGAGTGACGCACTCATATCCCTCACACGTACGCAGTCCTCTCTCCAGCGTCCTTAAGGTGTATATTCTGATATATAAAACCTTGTATAAGCATCCTGCCGGACCGATCTTCTCTTACTCTCCTCTTACTTATTTGCAGAGTCGTTTTTGAATCTCCCTAACGAGCCGCTAACACCTTCTGGAATGGCCGAATAATGCGACCCTGTTATACGCCATTGGTTTTATGCAAATTCCTCTATGGGTACACAAAGAACCAGGGAACAGGTATAATGCATACCTGAATCGCGTATGGCATTCGACTAGCCAGGGGAATAGAGCCTGATTGCTCAATGAGAAATACGAGAATATACATATAACCCGATTTGAAAATTGAATCGTGCATCGAGAGAAAGCTCGAATGTTAAATATTGTTCATGGGAACGACATATGCGTTCGACAATCGATATCGAATCTGATACAATGTCGGGACCTGTCAAAAACCACGTAACGCCTGTATAAAGCTGGTAAACTGGTGAGTATGTATAACATATGTGTATAGTAGCCTGGAATACCAGGTCGAGAGCGAACCTTTTATGGATTGGCTTCTCTACACCTTGGTAGTAACGTTCCCAATAGTTACTTTCATTTTTAAGCTGAAATCAATTTACTAGATAATACTACCAGGAAATAGAAGCCTAATTGGATTTCTCTACGCGTCTCTAGACAACTGCCAGGGCTACCAACTAGCATGGAGCAAGGAAAGAAATGAAACCCGAGGAAGTATATCGTTTCAATGGACAATCTTCATCCATATGAGTGTATAACTTCGGTTATAAATTCCAATGCTGTATTATTGCAATCATCGTCATCGTCTATCCATACAGTCATTAAACGCCACTCCGCTGACCAATCAACTCGTTACCCAAAGTCATGCGTGCGCAAAAGAGAAAAGTTCGTGTCGAGGAGAAAAAGGCGATTAACAATTTGTCCATGGTCGTCCATCAAGCTCGTTGAGAGTCGTAAAAAAAAAAGTCACCACCATATACAGTATATATACATACGTCGACCTCAGGACTGAAGAGCTAAGACGAAGAGGAGTAGTTTCTCCACCGAATGTATATTCGGATCTTGAATCGCCAAGTCATTCGGTCCATCCCGACTTCGATGTTCAAAGTCATTAAACCCAGGTCCCCACGTAGAAACCGTGAGTAACCATTTTTCTATACCAACTGACATACCAATGACTATTCTCATACTGTGTACTGTGCTCAAGACGCACCTTGCAGCTTCGAGTATCAGTGCTAAGGGAAGTACCAAGAAACCTGGAGAGTCAATGGCAAAGAAAACATGGCTACCGGATTGTCGTCTCGTCAAATAGGGAAAAGCCAAACACTCTCGACTGCCTCGGCTACGACTCCCTTGAGTGTAAAGTAAACGCGGAGGAGCTTCCAGTGAATTGACCCGTTCACGCCTTGGATATTCGTATGTACAGTACATTGAGGAAACGGTGGTTAACGCATTTGTATGGATAAGACATATCCAAGTTTACAGATTGAGATATTTCACTAGCAGACTGTACCTGGTAGATATAGATTTGTAATACCGAAGTGCAACAACTGTAAGCAGCTCCATCTGGATTAATGAAGCATGGATGTGAATTGACAGTGGAAAAATTCTAATTACACTCTGGTCATGGACGTAAGTATCTCTTAACTAAGTGTAAGGGTTAATTAAAATTTTCTTTGAGGTTCTACCAATCAGAATAATTGCTAAATATATATAAAAGATTCGATGAAGATTCGCCGAGTGAAGATGCGACCTTACAACTGGCTTGCTTTCTTGGAATAGGACTAACGAGAACCGATGTATCTTCAAGGCCGATCTGACATTATTGCCAGGCTGTAATTAATAATTATACTCCGAAATCACCGCCGGCCATACTGCGCTGTAATGTACTGAGATTGTTAAGCCACGTGCACGCAACCAAAGCCTGTAAAAGATTGGTGCATTGAATAACCAAGAGAAAATGAATGGGTAAATACAGACTTACCAGTTACAAGAAAATCATACACCGTCTCAGAGTAATAATTAATCGTTGAATATAATATTTCAGAATTTCTCAAAATCACCAAAATTCACGAGCGTTACGTCCGACCGAAATTGAAGGGGGATTTGAAAAAAATCGTTCCAGGTCAAAGGTCACCGAAAATCATGAAACAGGAAATGTCCCAGACACACGTGTCCACCTAGAGAGACTTGCTGTCACCCAGGAAGCACAATTTCCCAGTTCTTCCATAAGCAGCCTTCAAACGGAGCAGACAAGAGAGTGACAAAGAGAAGTCGAACCATCTGCATTTAATTCGTAGCAGGCATAAGCGTGACGCGATGCTGGTCACCCTTAATAAATCACAGTGCCGGTGGGGCCTTTGCAAGAGGAGTAAGGAACCGCGCAAACCGTGTCAAACGTATAAAGAGTCTGTGGCAGGATACATATATATACACGCTAAGATCTCGTTCCGGGATAAAGCGCGGCAGAGAGCCGCGGATGGATTAAACCGGGACAAGAACAAAGAGTAGAGCCCCATAAAGACAGTATGTAAAAGGATACCCGACGATTTGTCGTAGTTGGCAAAGGGAATTAATCGTCCGCCGTGATTGCAAGCGTATCCCAAGAGCACGGCGAAGACGTTGAGTATAAACGAAAGCAAGCGTTGCAGGTTTATCTGCTTGAATTTACGTGGCACGTGTTTGTCGCTGGTTGCGTACAGATACAAATTGCAGGGGTAAATTTAAGCGCACCTAGAGCATAAGACGAGAGAGGAGATCTAGTAGTCGTAATGGGGGGGTGGACGACGGGGAGAAGTCCTCGATGTTGTTAAGGACGACTAGTGAGAAACATGGCGGACACATTTATAGAATAGTACGCGAAGGAATGGAAGAGAAAAAAAAGAAAAATATTTCATGGGTTATATATCGCGGGTGGTCCGCACCCTGGGAGCAATTAATTCCCTCGTAAGTCCGTTAGTCAATCGACGCGATATATTTCATTCTAGTCGCTCTGTTTCAATCTTACTTTTTTTTTCCAAACTTTTCTCCCCGTCCTTCGCCGCTGTGGCAGCCGCGATGTTTCCGTCGGGCCCCTTACACCGGGTCGTGTCTCTGTTTAGGCGAGTAACTTCCGTAAAAATACACAGCCAGACGCCAGAAGCGTCTTGGAGAAATTACGAGGACGAGAATTCTCGTATTAACGTGATTATATACGCGCGTTGATATCTTATATCGTTTTTAATGATTATCATTTCGATAAGTCCTAGGCGACGCGTGGCTACTGGCGGGATATTTAAAATTCTTTGACTAGCTTCCATGCAATATATTGATACCGGGAGAAACGCGCGAATACCGCTGAGTGGATTGACGAGGGCCTCTTGGAAATTGATTACGTCAATTTTCGGCACACTAAATCTTCCCGTGTTTATATGACTGATACGGTGGATTCGTTATAGACTCGTCGTGCAGCCGATTTGTCTCAGAGGAGAGAAAAGAATAATTGGAAAAGGGCATATGAGGAAATCGAGTTTTACGTGCGGTTAAAAAAAACTTATATGTAAGGCTGTGCGATGGGAATTTATTATTTCGTAGAAATTTCAATGGGCCTACTGTACCTACAAGTTGTATAGGCAACACTGAAGAATTGAATATACTATACTTATGTTTTAGATACTAAACTATACATGTACGGATGATTATAGCTGTACCCAGAGCTGCCTGTAAATTATTAGCTCTAATTAAATACGTGGCTGGACTCCCTGTATAAACAGCCGACGGAAAGGAGGTTCGTGCTGGATTTTACTGGCGTTAGGATAGTAAAAAAAAAAATTATACGCACGTGATAAAAGGTAAGAAAAAGCATGTGGAAAAATTACTACCTCGAGCATCCCCGACAAGGGTACCACAGATTCTGATTTCCAGGAATTGATAACCGAATGGATGCAATAGGAGTCTGTTCTTTGCGAGAAGAAATCTGCATTACGCTTACGTGATACGTAAAAGGTGTACAAAAACTACATAAGGATCTCTACCATACAGAATTCTCTGTACGAGTGCGTTGGATTGTCTGTGGTGAATTTACAAAAATTATCTCAACAAAAAAAGATGGAGCTTTTATCGTCAGATTATATATTCATTTGGACTAGTATTATGTACCGGGGATGTATACCGACTGACTCCCGGTAATATTCCAAGTGACAGGAGTTTATTGTGTATGGTGGGAGGGCATGCTATTCTAGGACCCATAATATTTTTATAGTTTCTCGCTAATGCGTGTTTATTATCCTGTCACCTTGTCACGGGGCCCATTTTAACCATTGGTTAAATAATCATAGACGCGCCCCCTTAAGCTTGCTTATCCAGGAAGGAGGTTCATGGTAGAAAAAAGACTGACAACCCCATTGGATATCGGAATCCAATGATCTAATACTGCGTATAGACGGGTATAGAAGAGTATGAAGGATTTGATAATTCGAGAATGACCATCGCGCTTGTTTATGGGGTAATACGTTATAGCACGGTAACGTCCATCAAGAACGCAGTGGGAGGTCTCAGCTGGAACCCCATAAAACAGAAGATGATTTCCATAGGAATATGCGTAGCACTACGTGTAATCAATTATTATGTAAAATCTACGTCCAACGTCGATCTCCCACAGTGTCAGACTCGTGGTTCTGGTCCAAGAACCACCGTAAAATGTCCATAACTCGTTATGGTTTCCAAGGTGACGCTGTGAGGAGGAAGGAAGAAAATTGAATGAAGAAGAAACAGAGAGAGGCTAGACCAACAATAAAGGACTAGGATATAGTATAAGGATAAGTGGAAACAAGATGGCCGGGACTGAATGTGTATCCCTGTTTTAAAGTAGGTACCTGGGTAATCATCCCCGTTAATGTACAGGTATACAAAAAAAAAATGTCACCCCCTGCAATACCCATAATAAAACTGCGTATAATATCGTCTGAAACGAAACTCCAAACCGATCGTATAACATACGGCAACATCCTGTAGGTGGAATCGCGTTATAAGAAAGTAACCTCGAGGCAGCCATTTTCCTTGCGAGTCTCGTAACCCGAACCGATTCACGGAAATAAAACGAATCCGCATCGGCCTGCAGCCGTTTCCGCGGCTTAATCACCGCACCCTGATCGTAAAGCTCGCTGTAAAGCATTCTCGTGGCTGCAGACCCGGGAGGTTCTGGATTTGTAAACAGCAAAAGGGAAACCAGAAGATCGTTCGATTCCACGGTGGGTTAACGTCCCGGTTCTCCGAACGTGAATCGTCGTTATTATTAATTGACCATATTTCGATCGGTTAAAATCACGCACGACGATCCCCCTTTTCTTGGAACCCAATAAAACCGCTACTGCTCCACGTATTCGTTAACTGTCCCGGGAGATAATTAATCAGTGTAATTAATATTCCCGCCATAATTAACACTAGTCCCCGTATACGTACGTATACACTAATGTCACGCCGTAACGAAGAGTCTCGATTTCGTGGTAAACCTCATCGCCGGAAATCTCGTTATAAGTCGTACGACAAGACACGAGTGCTCCTTCTCCGATTTCATTGGTGAAAGATAAAAAGGGAATCAAGTAGAGAGACGGAGACAGATCGATATACCTATAGCGAAGAAGAGAGAGATGCCCTAAGAGAATTACGTAGCCAACCGAATATACGTGAACATAACCTAAAATATGAACACGAGTCACAGCGTAAAGCATTGGAGAAGGACTGTACGCGCGATGCACTGACGACTTGCTGGAACCAGTATACGGAGGTTATGTTTAATTTGAATTTTTTAAATCTTTACTCAACATCTAGTCAAATTACTCGTATCGCTTGTAGACATAGAAGCTTCGCGACCCTGGCTGCCGGTTTTTCGCCAAGACTGGATCTTTCATCGGGATCTATAATGGGGCCCGTGAGGAGTTTCTGGCTGGCAGCAAGAAGACAAGCCTGGAAGAAGCAACCCCACGGTGAGGCGTACAGGTTGAGCCCCGGGGTATATAATCAACGAGATGAGAGAGGTACTAGCCACTTCGTATTTGTTTTGTTAGTTAGCAAGTCGTTATGCCGCCCCACGTCCCTCGCTTCGATCTCTCTCAATTCTCCCCAGGTTCCACCTTTTCGAGTCTCCGGAGGAGACGGGGTCTCTTTTATGGTCAAGGGAAAGAGAGGTAGGACGAGGAGTGACTGTCAGATCTGTAACAGGATGTAATACCTCATGAGTTTCACTTAAAAAAAATTTTTTTTTTTTTCACTTCGGTATCGTCACACGGTCAATCAATTTCCCCAGGATGGATCATCCTCGTTAATACTACCGGATCACTGGAATTTCAAGGATGTGTATTTTGCGGCTGACACCGACTGCGTGGTCTGCTAGGACTTCATCAGGAAGAAGTAAAACCGTGTTACAGGGTCTCTTATCGTAACCAGTTATCGAGCTATGGAATTCTCGGATCCGGGTCTCTATAAGCTGTCTGGTAGAGTGGCCGGCCTGTTGCATGGGTGTATGGGATAAGGCCCCAAGGATCGTACGCCGGTCGAGACTCCCTTGGAGAGATGATGGATCAGCTCTCTGCCTCCCTTTCGACTTATCCTTTTTTCCTTGTTCCCGAGACGCCAAGAAACCCGGGCCAGCTTCGAGGTGCACGTCGGACCCGAGACGTGGAAGGCAGAGAAGAAGGTGATGGTGTTGGTGAGGAGAAAAAGAAAAAAAAACGGAAACACGAAACTGACTGCCAGCCTCCATGCCTGCCTACCTACCTACCACCGTGCCCTCTTCAGCCTCCGAGGTCCATGAGTTCCAGACTCGAGAACATTGGCGTAGACACCGCTGCTCCTCGACGAGTCGTTAAGAAATCATTTCTTCGCGGGCAGGACGCACTCTACTCAAAATAATCATAAAATGACCCAAGAACGAATAAACGATCCAAGCATGCAGAGGTAATGAAATTGAAAAAGTACCAAGCAAAATTCAAACTCTAAGGATACCCCTTGCTTCGATACAGCAAATTGATCCTTGAGATCCTAAGGAACAAGACTCCAGGTGCAGTCGTCCCTGCCAAACGAGAGGATGGTCCCCGTCGGGTCGTAACGATTCGGCAGAGCTGCTTCCTGGGTCCCGGGTCTCGTACGTACGAGTCAACGACGCTGCACACCAGGACGCCGGAGAGTGGCAGTGGAGTGCCGCGTAGAGTGCAACCAAGTGTATAGTGCACCGCCATAATTTACATCGAAAGAGCCGATAAACATCGCGCCCTGCGGACACGAAGCCAGGAGAACCCATGGTCCACGAAGCCCCCATAGCACTCCCATGCATTGTCCTGTCGTTCCTCTTCGTTATATCGCGCCTTCGTTCTTTCTATATATTCCCCATCGGTTGGGCACGTTAAACCACGCATCACCCACGTATATAAAACCCCTGTGTGTATATATATATATATATATACCCGCATACAGCGAGCGTACAAGGAACGCAAACTCTAGATTCCATAGTAAAAACGAAACCATACCTAGCATACCTGAATGTCCTGTGACTTCACTTGGTATACCTACACGAGGTAGATATCTCATTTAGATATCAGAAGGCCAGGTAGCATAAGTGACTCTAACAAGGTATGCAAGGATAAGCAACACCTCGTTGCTACCGCAAGACCGTTGCTTGGTAACCATGGTGATTAATAACAACAGAAATAAATTCACCAGACGCGGTTCCGAGAAGTAACCATCGGTCCAGAACGATCCTGACGCGAAAGTCAATATCTAATTTCGTACATGGGATACCTGTGAGTTTACTTAGAGTTTTTCTAACGAGCGTACCTTAGATATCTTTCAAAAGTATCGTATAAGAGTACTCGTAACCTAGGAAACGCTAACGAGCTATCACTGGGGTAACGCTAACGAGCTCCATGGTAAGCAACACCTCGTTGCCGGTTAACCTGTTGCGCCGTGTACGTAGTACGAATAATTGAATAGCGGGAGAGCGCGTCGAGCGTGGAGAAGTGCAGTTCGTAAATCATAGGGGCGTCCGGGGTAATTTGTCCGTAAAAATGTAGGGGGTAACAAAGAGAGAAAGCACGGCGTTAATCGTAAGGCAGAAGCGTGGAGAAACGAATCGCGATTGTCGATTAGCACAAGAGACAATTAAGTTGGGTTATGGATTCCGTTGTTGAACGTAAGTAGCATCCCTCTCTCTCGCTCTCTCTGCTTAAAATTGTAATCGCAACGGCGAAGGTGCGAGGGAGACTAGGATAAAGAAAAGAGTGACAGATAAAAACATTAGTCACTGTATAGAACGCCATTAAATTATCACGCCACTTTATTTAGCGATTGTAATCACGCGAGTCCAGGTGGGTCGCTGCGATACGTATATAGAGATTCGCCTTGAAGCGATCGCTTACACAGGTTCTGGCTATCGCTACGTACTTGTCCTGTACCTGGTGAACGGTCACGCAAGCGGAACACGTTCAACGAGTTTGAAGCTTCGTCGAGACGATTATACCCTCTCGTTATGGTGATAACTTGATTTAAGGACATTGGGAGCTGGGTAAACATCGAGGATCAGGATAATGAGAGTGGGTCTTTAATAATTTTTATTCATTCAATAAATCGCTTCTGTGAGCGACTTAGATCGAGGGATCTTGTTGAAATATTTATTTTAAAAAATAAGTACAGCCGCGAAATACGACGTACGTAGTAGGTAACCTTGTCAGAAAACTCGGTGAGTTTCTTCGACAGACAAGTACTAGGTGCTAAAGTGCTCGCGAACGCTTTTCAAGATAATCTGCGTCGTAAAGCAAGACTCCAACTCGATTAGTTAAGCGTAAGCCGACCTAACCTCACATTTTATATGATCATGTAGAAAAGCGTCTTTACGATCCTCCCCATAATACTAGGTTGTATAATCGCCGCGTGGTTCCTACGATTAACTGAAGTCCCGCCGAACGGAATAGAAAGTGAACGGAGCACAGGACTATTACAGTTATCGTTAAGAGATTATATTATTTTGGTAATCTTTCCCAGTACAGACTCTCTTGATCCTGACTATCGGCAAAGAGATCCTGTTTACAATAATGGCCAACGGACGTGCGTTTCCTATTACTATAAAGGGGAATACGAGAGAACCCTACTACCCAAAACCTGACACCTGCCAGACATAGAGAGAAGACGCTAATTATTGCAAGAGAGAACCCACCTGTCCTTAGGATTGTTTTTGCTCGACTATACCGGATGAATTTGGTTCATGAAAATTCCACGTGTCAGACGTATATCCTAAACTGGATATACATACATACACATGTGGACTTGAAAATCATCTTGTACGGTTAAAAGCATTTTAACTTTTTTTTTCTCACCATTTTCTTTTTTCCTCGCGATAAAGAGTTAGAAACACGGTCAGGGTGTGTACTACGGGTAGGGTTCCTTGAAATTTGTACAAGTACGTACATCATCTCCTTCCATGGTCCATCTCACCTCTCGCTCCTCTTCCCTCTCTCTCTCTCTCTCTCTCTCTAAGATCACTCATCTTCCTTACTCTCCCTTATTCTCCCCTTGACTCGCTACCTTTCTCCCTTCAAGATGGAATGCCATTGACTCCCATGCATATCTGGCAACAAGGTTCCTCTCGAACCATCTCCCTTGCACGCTCCATACACCGGGTGCTCTTGTAATTTTGTATCGCAAGAACCACATCGCAGTGGTTATTATATGCAAAGGATAATAACAGGTATCGAATGAAGATAAAAAAAAACAAATTGGCTAGCTCGAGATTTACAATGGATACTGGCGTAAAATGTGGCGTGCATTAAAATACAGCGTTATCTGTCATTAATGTTAATTAATGACACGACGTTAACTACGTTGATTAAATCGTGCGCGCACAGACGTTCACAAATGAGAATCAATTTTCGAGTTAGAATATAGGATGATACGTGGTCATACAGTTCGCACCCGTGTATGCCTATGTATGACGAGCGTACAGTGATTAGGATTGTTAAGTGATAACGATAAATTCGCATTAGATCCTGCTGCTAGTACCTAATTGCCTTAGTAGTCCTAGTCCTTATCAGGTGAAATAAAAGGGATTGTACTGTATGGGAAAGAAAAAAGTATGGTAGCAGGATTAATTGAAAAAAAAAATGTCTATCATAGGTCAGACGTTAAGTGTGGTGTTACCTTTTTCTAGGTCCACCCGTTACACGGACTAAGATGAGCCTCTCAACATAAACGGGATGGGATGAGATGGGAGTCAGAGGCTCGTTAGCGGCACGAGGGGAGCCAACACTGTTGCCAGATTGTTATCCCTTCCTATACGGCGCATTTTCAATCTCTACCTTCGCCTCGGCAGTACACAAAACGTAAGGATGCACTTAGTGCAGTAGGGCCTGAGTGATCCAAGTATAAGCTTGTGAAAATATATTAAAGTGCCGTCCAAAGACTTGTCGGTTCTCAAATGAGAGTTCAGAGCTTTTTATTTATCTCTGTAAAGTCTCAGGATTTCCTTATGGAAATAGCTTGGTCCAAATGTTCAAAGGAGCTTTATAAATAATTTAAACAGACTCACCATACGCTGGCAGCATTCCCAAAGTAGTAGAGAAGAAGGAAGACTACGGCACAGTATGGATTTGCTAGGCCATCCTGAGTAAGGTATTGCTGCTGCTTCTGCGAGATGATCGACTGATCCTGAGGATGAAGTGGTATAGCCTGGGTGCACGCAACAGACATTCTACCAGCAGCCAATCGTATCACGTAACCAACAGCAACAGCCGCATGGCAAATAGCCAGACAGGCAATAGCCCTCTCTGAAAAATAATATTTTTCATCGTTCATCTTCCTTGGAACTATTCTCCAGGTCGTGCCAATGTCAGAGAGTATATTCACCGGCTGTACTAGTGGTATGCCGCCTCTGTGGTTTTAGGAGGGTAAGGATGGCAGCAGCTACAGAGATCAGACAGACAGTCGCAAATGCTGTGATCCAAGCTTCAGTCAATTTCTTCTCTCTTTGACTCCAGAGGATGTCCGCGTCGCAGGCGGCAGCGCATCTTCCGGAACGATTCAGGAATATGTACAGGGCAGATTTTGCATACCAGGAGCATCCCCATGGACCAGCCGCGAAAGCCTTGAATTAAATTATATGATTGGGTTAGATTTTTAGGTCTAGTTTTTTATCAGAGGATTTTCTCAATTTTCTTTTTCTTTTTCTTTTTACCTGCACCGGATGCACTGGTCCAGGTTCACCAGGCCCCTCCATACACATATGCTCGTGATTGTTTTCTGGGGGGAACTTGGAACAGTTCAATGTCGCTGGCCAGGTAAAACCAAAACCATGGAGGACCGGGATGCACCGTGCTCGTACCTGCTCGCATAGTCCTCTACAGGGACCAATGGGCGAGGGTACCTTTTCCGTGCACATTGGTGCATAAACCGAACAGAGGAACAGCTGTAGCTGGGCACTGTAAGAGGTTATAGGTCGTTAGTGTATGAAATTTTTAGTCAATGGTTTTGATTGGCATAATTAAGAAAATTAACATGATTTGGGTAAACTATGTAGAATCTAATGACAGTGTGGTTGACGTTAGTAGATGAAAATATGGAAATCAATTGTTATGTCATTCTCACCTGCAGCCATATTGTAACAATGGATTGTAGGTTGATAACATAAATTCTGCATCACTCTGGATCTCATTTCCAACTAGGTTCGGCATTGTTGTCACATTGTAGCCAAAACCACGACACATTTCTATTCTTATTGGTTCGCAGGCACCTTGGGCGTACATAATACCCCGCACAAACATCAGTACGACGAGCCACCACATGTTGATTATTTATTTAATAATTTAATTTTTGAAAAGACTAGCGATATATTTCTTTCGGAATATTAGTATTGTAGTTAATCACTATTCACTGTGATTTCATGGTTAACGTTTTACATGCAATTTCACGGATTACTACGATATTCAAGTGTATTTAAAAGCGCGGCAAGTTTGAACTTCTTAACAATCCGAAGCCTTGTAAATTATTTGAAAATCACCCGAGGCTCATCTAGCGAAGTAAACGTCAGATTATAGAATCCTGTTATCATCTCGTTAATAAGTCTCATAAAACAGTTTAAAGATAATTTTAAAAATTAATGACAAAACAATTGCACAAGACTTACGTGAAAGATATTAACGCGTGTCGCACGTATTTAAAATGTCACAGAGCAAAATCACGTTATGTCATTGGTCAATTCATTATCGGACGGCTGACAGTCGCACAGCCGGGGAAATACATTTCAACGAAATCATGATAGCTCTCAATGCATCCTTTAGACGTAACGTATTCGTTCATTCGAATTAAAATTTCAACGAAACAGGAAAAATCCAACACTTATTAAAAGACGAAGCAAAAATTCATTCCTAATAGTACAGAAACTTTTTAATTCTCCAATTTGAAGTCACTGTATTCACTGTTAAATTTTTACTTCGGAACAATACAACGCATTTGTTCCCACTCACTTAAATATTCACGAGACACGATTCGATTTTATATTCAAAGAAAAAAAAAAATAAGATTTCAATATTCGCGCGATTCTTGACGCGTAAACACAGAATCCAACCGCGACACAACCTCCCCGTTCAACGCTTCTTACATTACTAAACCTCCCGCCGTAGTAGCAGCTTGCGGCGTCTGTTTATCCCCACCATTCCTGCAGTCGTTTCTCCTCGGCTCCACTTAAATCCCAGCGGCGGCTACACTGAAGTACATATACATATGCACACCCAGTGCATTCCTTGTATACTGGCTCCAGAGGATGAGGTATCAAACGAGGCGTGTTCACACCTCTCCCAAGTAAATAAGAAACGGGAACGAAATTAATTAATGAACCAAAAGGAAGAGACGGGTGTAGCAGGATCTAAAATAAAAAAAATATATTAATTTTACTGGAATCTGAATATATTAAAATAAATAAATGTAAGTATGTGTGTACCTTAGAAGAATAGTAAAATTATTAACAAAAGATATAAAGATTTGATAAACAGTTAAAATAAAAATACCCAATGTAAAAATGCGGTGTATTATTGATCTTTGTTATCTACCGTGTAATCGTGGTAGGATGTGTATATATTGTGCATATATGCACTAAGCGTGTAAAGCAGTGGACTGTCGTAGATAAGAGGGTTGCGTCATGGCCTTAGTTACCGCTAAAGGATTAAAGAATAACTGCGGCATTATTGTTTACATAGTGCGTGCGCTAATAAATTTTCTCAGTCCGAAAAAAGGAGGAGTGAAAGTGCAGATAATAAATGCCCCGGGCGAACCGCCCGCCGAAGGACTATAAGGGCCTTACCTTGCAGTCAAGATGGGAGTAGCGGCCTCGGAGACGAGGCCCAATTATACCAAGAAAATACAGCCCATAAAGCCGGCCTTAACCGCCGCCAAACACTGGGATATGATAATGAGACCTCGCTGCCGTTGCTGCACGCTCGAACCTTTCTACGGGCGTACTTCGGCATAGCAGAAAGAAGCAGCACGAAAATAAGGCCCTAAAACGGGGCCCGACGAGTATCACATGTACGTGAATAGCAGTGGTTTTCTTTGGAGATCACGAAAAGATGCAGTTTTGCGTGTTGCTGTACGGAGAGAAAAAAATACTGTGATTCTTTACTACAAAAAAAAAAATAAAAAATAAAAAAATTATTCTAGTTTCTGTACCTGAACACTCAGAAGAGGATATCTTCGTCGGATTCATCACCCAGGATATGATAAGCCTCTACCGCAGGGTAATCGTATGTTGTCATCTGAGATGCAAGCTTTGCTCTCATTTTCTTCTTGTCTTGCAATTTCTTTAAACGATGAAATTCCTCGCGTTCACGCTCGTCCAGTTCACTGATGACGTACCTCAGGGTGCACTCTAACCTGGGTATGAGAATATAGGTTATGGCGTTTATACGTCGATTCGTCGATGTAATCACTTCGTTCAGGGTAACGAAACCATATTGCAGGGATGCCAATTCCACAAGGAGTTCTATTGCCCTGCGGTAGTTCTTTTTTAGGTTAGACACCTGCTAACGAATTAAACGATTGAAAACGGTCTTTACGATATAATGTCAGGATAATTATCGGTCAATCAGTTCATTATGCTCACCTGCTGTCCGCCTCTGGCTAAACCAGCGTATTCATAAGTATCCGATGCGTCTTCGTAATACTCAAAAAGGTGGAGATTCACGCCGGCCACATTCTCTTTTCTTGATCGGATCTTTATTCTCGCTCTGTCCACCGTTTGTAGCACCAGCTGGTGTATATCACCGGCTATGTACTTCACCTGGGCTAACGAGAAGGATGCTTCTTTCATGGCTTCTCCGGTAGATACTTTATTTTTAATTAATCTCATTAATATTGTCCTGAAACGAATCTGAAGACCGTCGGCTTTCTTTTTCAATAAATTGTGTCCTTTCTTCGCCGAGGTTAGACGCAGCTTTATTTGCGTTTGCGAACCCCGCGTTGGCGATATTGGAAGTCTCTCGCTTGTCGCCATAATTTTCTTTCTTATCGATATCGACGATTACGATGATCGTCTTATGTTTTTATCGATGCGAATTACCTTATTTCAGTGTCATTATTCTTGGTGCGATTAATCTTAGATTATTGTTTGTACTTTATATAAACTAATATCTATTATATGTATACAGAAACAAAGATTTGCTAACATCAGCTACCAGCTGCTATCACGGCAAGTTTATTTGGACCAACTGATACAGATTTTAGTCGATTACACCGTTGGTTGAAATAATTAAATTGGTATAGGGATCTGACAGTTACCATGACATCTGGTGGCAGTAAATAGAAGTTCGAAATGGCACACGATAAATCAATCCAGTTGTGGGTAACTCTCTCTGTCTTGATTGTTGCTGTTTTAACTTCAGTGAGCAATTTGTAATCTGTGTTTAATAGATCGATTGATTTATAGTCACCTGCATCGTCTGTGCACTTTCCCTTATGGAGCAGAGGATTCTCTTTGCTGCCACATCAGCTTCTACGATACATTTCCCGTGTAGTATCTCCAGAACAAATTTCCATATATTCTCTTTGAGCTGGACAAGATCTTATACAACAAGGTTATAAATATGTCCTCTTCCGCTGTTTTCCATGGCGCCATCTTTTTATAGGCTACTGTTACTTCTTCTATAATGTATGGATGCTCCGATCTGTTCTGTAAAGAGAACTTGTACAAACACCCCTGTATGTTTTGATGATAAATTAAATAGTAAGATGAGAAGTAATGATCTTGTTTTTTGTTTCTTTTTTATATTCATATATTTAGCAATTTATGTTATCTCAATGTTGATTAATTATTCTATATTAAAGTATGTATTAAAATAATCGTCATAAACATAAGCATCGGTGGTTCAGTGGTAGAATGCTCGCCTGCCACGCGGGCGGCCCGGGTTCGATTCCCGGCCGATGCAATAAATTTTTTATTCATTAGGTACTATTTATATAAAGTTTTACCTAACTAACATAAAAACAAGTAAAAATCTGGTATATTTATTAAACGCGATTAAAAGATAGATACACTTTGGCAATAGATTATACATAGATAAATAAGAATATCATTTACGATAAAAATTGCTATAAATATAAATAAAATTGCATCGGCCGGGAATCGAACCCGGGCCGCCCGCGTGGCAGGCGAGCATTCTACCACTGAACCACCGATGCTTATGTTTATGACGATTATTTTAATACATACTTTAATATAGAATAATTAATCAACATTGAGATAACATAAATTGCTAAATATATGAATATAAAAAAGAAACAAAAAACAAGATCATTACTTCTCATCTTACTATTTAATTTATCATCAAAACATACAGGGTAAATGTGTCTTCTACTATTGGAATACTCTCATACTTTTATTTCCATAGTGAAACGTAAGAAGAAACGTTGCACCTGCCAACACCAAATTAATCCTACTACTCAGCATGAATAATTATAAAGAATCATTCGACTCGTTAGTATCCTAATCGCGCGAGCATATATTTCCAGTAAAGATCCATGGAAAACGTGTGGTAAGGACAGCCGTGTTTCTGATTAGATATAAGAACATGCGTTGGTCGATAATGCAAGAAAGCAGAAGGAAATTCGAATATATGTTGCGATAAGATTATATAATACCTCAAACAAATATATTTAACTTTCCACTACCAAAAGAATTAACGTATTCGTTTATTTATTTGATTATCTCACGTTTATTAATACGTGAAAAATATTTTTACTCGCATTCACTGACGTATCAGTACACTATAGTAGAGTTCGTGACTTTTCCTTTTGTTAATAAAGGTGCTTCTTAATATTCCTTACGCGCGGCAACATGACTTTAATAAATTAGCATAGTAACTATCTAATTATGCCGCCACGTTTACGGAGAAACACGGCATTGTTTGATCGTAGCTCTCTCGTATATTGTGAAAACAAATATTAAAAAGAAAAAAGACGTTAAAAGCCGTCCGCTTTCCGTTGACTGGATTGTCAGCTGTAACGCGGCATATATGCTTACATGTAAATAGCATACTTAAGGAGCATTCACACTGAGTAATTGTAGACATAATATAAAACCCGGAGAAAGTTTCAATATAAATGATATTACATTGCAAAAAAGAACGCCATATATGTACGTTAAAATTTTGCAGATTTGTATATTAATTATTCAAAATTATATACCGCAGTAATTGCTCTTTAAAAACTCTAATTTAAATAACGTTTCCTTCTTAAAATTTGTATCTTCAGACCTGATTAAAAATTTATATCCTAATAACCTCTATGAAATCTTTCGGCGTAAGACATTTTCTTGTTGGGTGTAACGTTTCCAAATTCTTTGCGAACAGTGTCATAAAGAAGTCGATCGACACAACCGATAAAATGGGCTACTTCAGATTCACAACGTAACGTGTGTCCTTCGTACATTTCAAAGCAATCCGTAATCTGATTAATGGGAATAATATTGATGATATTAAGGTATTTTAATATATTAATGAATTACTATATCTTGCCTTGTTTCTGTCGATGGGACAACTTTTGGTACGGCCACTGTGTACAAAGTTCAATAATCCTTTCATAATTTTTTCAGCCTCAAAAATATCCAAGTTGTTTCGTATTGTATGATTTTTATCCATACATGCCAATTTTTCAATCCAATAATTATCGTAATTCCTGAGGCGTTCCTCGTCTACGGCTCCTTGTTAGACAATTTAAGTGGTTTTATATCAGGAAGTATAGATCGAGAAAATTTTCAAACTCTGTGTCCTTTGGTTTTCTTTTTTTAAAATTTTTACCCGTCTTTATACGCTCAGCTACGCTCTCACTTATTGCCATTGTGATTTGTGGTTGTGGCGGCAATGGTGGTGATTTTCCAAGTTTTTCCTCGCAAGACGCCTCATCCTTCGTAAAGCCTTTCTTATCTGACGACATTTTTATAATTTTAGTCAGAGGACTCAACTTTTTGATAAAGAAATTTTATATAAGACAGCTTCATAATTTTTTTATGGAACAGGATGAAGATAGCTTGTAACGCAGCGGAAATGTTTTTTCTAAAATTTTGATACTTTAAGTTTCATTTTTATTTGTAGTTTAAACTTCGCACTGTATCAAATAGAAATTCAATATATTGTAGAAACAAAAATTTGTATTTCAAATAGTAATCGTTGGTTAAGAGTACAAATATTTATTTGGTAAAGAAACATGTATAAGATAATATAATAAAGTATTAACAATTTAATAAATTATCATTAGACTCTCAACATTTATTTGCCATTATGGTGATTAAGATCCCAGTAGTGTTCACCGTATCCACCATTTCTGTTTCCCCATCTTACCTGTTTTCATTAAAATTGTATAATTAAATAAAAAGTATGTGAAGAATGTAAAAATCTTACCTTGCCCTGATGATGATTTTTCTCAAAATCTTTTTGCTCGAATCGTTGTTCCCATTCATTAGGATTTTCACAAACGTGACCAAATTGAATTTTAAGAGGTGCTACGTTCTCAGCAAAAATATCCCTGAAACATATATTAATTGTATATTATTTCACTAATTAAACTTTGATAAAAAGAAGTAAATCTCACTGAAAAAATTGTCCTTTCTGAACAATATCAGCAAGTATCTTTCTTGATGGTTCGACCAATGTTTCCATCTCGACAGTCTTCATATCTAGAAAACATTGTTCCAAAATATTATACAAGCTTTTCAAAATTGAGAAAGTTTCCCAATAAAATTTTAACTAAATCAACTCACAATATGGAAAAGACAATTACAAACATACCTGAATTATCATCATCCTCATCGTCATCATCATCATTCTCAACCATTTCAGCTTCAACTTTACTTGCTGCTAAAGTTTCCACGATAAGAAACAATACAAGGAATCCAAGAATACTGATATATTTTATACACATGATTCTAAGAGAGATTCAACAATATAAGAAATTACGAAATAACTATAAATGATCTATGAATTTTATAACTTTAATTGAACAACGACGTATAAATCCCTCTAAATACGAAAGTACCTTCTGTTTGAAATAAGATACTGTACTGAAGCGTAGACCAGCGTAGACGGACGTCAGATTAATATGTTTTTACACGACACGCTCTATTAGCTAGATTCCGTGAAAGTCATTCGATGAGATACATAAAATTTCAGGAGTGAAAAAGAATACATTCTGAGATATTTTTCATTTTACAGATCAATCTTTATATATTTCTCGATTAATCAACACATAAACATATTTATTACAATTTCTTTATCTAACAATATTATATTAACAAGCGTCATTTCAATATTAATTTATTAGTAGTTTATCTTATATGAAGAAAAGATCACTGAAAATATTATTCATATAAAGTGAATAGACACATTGAAATACTTCCAAGCGAAATATTAAAAAAGAGAAAATAATTTATAGATATAGTAAATGTTGAGAGTGTAAATGCCAATATGCATTGTGCGTGTAAAGACAAGAAAGTGTACTGAACACAATAGGAAAGCATCGTTCTTCGAATTTTATTCTTTCAACTGAATTTGAATTGCCATTACTTTTCAAATGATAGAGGATAAGTATTTTTTGCGCATTTCAGTACTGATTGAATCAACTTAACGAATCCCGTATCCTTAGGCTTTTCCAATCCTCGAAGCACACGATTTTTCATCACAGACACGAACTCCCGGTTACTCAGTTGACCATCCACTGTAACAATTAGTTTTAATTGTTGAAACAATTAAATTTAGGATAAAGTCGTGAAGAATGCATATACAATAACAAAGTAGAAATGTACGTACTATTTTCATCGAAAATAGTATAAACTACTTGTATAACGTGATCACTTAAGTCAACATGGGCCACAGTCTTCGCAACGTGTTTCAGTGTTGCTAAAAATACCGAAAGTTATATTAAGGATTGATTATTCCTGTAAACCACTTTTTATTAAATCAATTAAATAATGCAAACCTTGATCAATCGACGCGCCGGCAATGTGGTAGAAAGTCAAAGCCGTGTCGACATCATTAATATTATTTAAAAAGTGGAAGAACTTTAAGTAATCGTCCTTACTAATTCCTTTCGGATTCTCCCTAAAACTAAAAAAAAAATGTTTTAACTTGCAAACAACAAACTTCAATTATTAGGGGACCATTTAATATATAATTACGTCTTTTTCACTCTCTTCAACATCCGTGCTTTTTTCTTTTCAGGATAACCGGCATAAGCTAATAATAATTCGGTAAAATCGACTTCAGAAATATTACCATTTTCGTCGGGATTTCTACGTTCGAACTGTTGAAAATTGAGTAATCATTTTTTTTTGTTTATTTCATTAACAGCATATCATTTTCAAATTCAATTTTCATTTATTACCTCGAGATTAAGAATTTCTTTTTGCAACTGTTCTTGGAAATCCAAGAATTTCTCAATCGTTAATTTCTGTTTCATATTTGGTCCAAAGAAGTATGTGGTTAGCGCTGAATTAACACCCTGTGCACAATGATACAATTGTACTTGGGACTTTCAAATTAATTGACAAATATAAGAATTAACCAATTTACTTACCTTAAAAGTATTACCAGTGTTTGCATGATCTCGATGTCGATTGCCAATACTTGTTTGTTGGCGAATCAATGTGGCAACTTTTCCAAATTCATCAGAATCGACGTCTCCATCACCATTCAAATCGAACATTCTAAATGCTATTTCAAAGTGACGTCTCGAGGCTAAAATATTATTGATTACATGACATTGAGAAATTTTATGTATATGAGAAAAGGAGAATTCAGCGATGCAATATTAAACTTACTAGAGAGTACGGTGAGTAGAAATATGTAATCAGAGAACGTAATAAGTCCAGAACTTCCAAGCTTGTAAAATATACTATTTTGATCCAATTCCAGTTCTAATTTCATATGAATATTCTATTGGGATTACATATGATTATTATCCTTGATAATAGTTCTTATATTCCTAGATCAAATAAAACTCATACCTTTGGATCATAACGCCTGTACTGATCTAAGCCAAGACCTATAAAAGATATATATTGTGTATATTCTCAATGTAAGAATCAACAATTATAGAAGCAAATTTTTTTTCACAACAAAGCCAAAACTAAGAATATTATTATATTTTGCATGCAAATATCTTGGGATAATAAATAAGTATATTTGCCGTTTAGAGCAATTTTTGGTAACACAAGAAACATCTGCTGTTGCACTCTGAATTAAATAAACACAATTAGTTCATTAGAGACGTTTTTTGCTGTTGTGTATAAAAAAGAAAATAAAAATATTTCTATATCAGCACATAAAGTAGGACAAAAAAATCGTTGAACTGATTGGAATAATAAGAATTACCATCAGGTTGCTTCACGCCGGGTGTCAATGATCTTAAGAAATCATCTGGAGTCATCAACACCTCGTGCGCATCGTGGACTGTAACTTGAAGAGTCGCGAAATATCGAAACACTTTGTCCGGCGTTGAATAATGCCTTATACGGTTTTCGTATTCGATAATCTGCGTGTTATAATAGCATATTTCTCATGTTATTGTAGCATGCCGTTTTGCAAAAATTCAATTAATTTCATTTAAGCAATTATGATAGTGTCAAGTGCGAGACGATTCTTCGCTAATGTGAGAATATCTTAAGGCTGTGTCAACAATTAATACACGTAATTTTCAAACGGCAAAAGTTCATTTATATTATTATGTTTGCGGTAATAGTATAATAGATATGCAGTTCTCCCTCATAGAAAGTAGGACTCCGCAGTAGTTGAAAGAAGCTCATTCCATTATATTAGTAACGCAATATTTCATTGTTAAAGTTAACATATATTAACGGAATTTTACCATCCGGTTGTTTCATGCCAGGAGTAATGGCTCTCAAGAAATCATCGGGAGTCATGTAGATATCAGTACCTTCCATACTAGTGACCTTTACGGTCGCGAAATATCGAAAAATCTTATCTGGCGTTGAGTACGCTCGCATCCTATTTTCATACTCTATTATCTGTAAGAATGCTTGATCGTTGGTACTTCGGACTATTCATATTATTAAAACTAGTCTGCTGAAATAATGATGCAATTGTAATTGCTTTGACATTCAATTTGATGGTTCTTAATCGACACAAAGAATGTCATTTTTGTTTGATTTTTATTTCAATATTTACAAGTTTTACCACCGATACTCCTAAGAAATACGATGCACTAGATTATACTATATTTGTCAGCACTGCAATTTAATTCTGTGACTACTGCAGTTGCAATGTATTCCATTTGTTATTTACGAGATTACAAATATTTATCCTGAACAGTGATATCGAAATATTATACAACCTTTCTGTCTCGAAATCCAACTTTCTGCTTCTTTTTCTTCTTCTTGTGTTCATCGGGTTCAGTGGTTTCAACATTTTTCTCTTCTTCGTTTTCATCTTCAGTGACCATCTCAGCGGCATCTACCTTGGGATAGTATTTTCTGTCATACATTGGAGGTCTCTTGCCTTTTAGAACCCTGTATAATAAATTTACAATTAAATCATTAAAAATGTTTGATTCATATTCACCCACATTTTCTTCCAATGCAACCTTAAATTTTAATTCATTCACATAGAAATTTTATTGATATTTCAAATAATTCTTTTAATGACTTACCAATCCCAGTCTATCCAAAGGCCAATAAATACAAGTAAGAGTGTATAACCCATAATATATACACTTCGGGGTGGTTTTACCTCCTTGTGGCCAAAGTTTTTGTAAGATCTAGACTGCTCCCAAGTGACCCATTTAATATTACAGGGTCTATCATTGTAATTTGTTTTACAAAGTGTACTAAACGTAGCTGGTATAAGCTTTCGAAATCCATGTCTAGATTGCAATGAATATCCACAACGGCTAAGCAACATTCTCGCATCTTATGAACTGCAATAAGAAAATTGGAGAAGCAGTTTAGCACTACACATCAGAACTTAAAAGAAAATATCTTCACAGAAGAACATGCATAATGAACCATTTAATAATAAATGCGATTGAATAGAAAGTTTATTGCATCAAACAACTTAATTTATTGTGTTTCTTTCCTCACAAGCAATGGTAATATATTTTCATTTATTAGAAATATTTATAGTAATTATTAATAACATTAACTTACCAAATAATTTGAAGAGTGAAATCAATCGAAATGAAATTACTTGAATAATTATTTTTAATCCTAGGTTCCATAAACGTATTCTAGAAGACTATAATGTTGGTGAAAAAGCTTTCGGAATACGTCACAGGCGCCATCAGTGGTATTCCGGGATATTAAGCAAAAATATAAGTATGTATATGATTGAGACAAACTTAATTTAAAACCTTTAGATTATTTTAGATCATTTAAATATCTGCTTAGGTGAAGAAACGCAAATAAACCAGTTATACTAAATTTATAAAATTTATTATATACATTTTTCAAATATGTCAATACATTATTGCAAAAGTCAATTACTTATTAGTCTTTCATTTTCCTATCCTTATCTCTTTTGTCTTTAGCGTCCCATAATCCGCTTCTTATAAATCGTTGTGCAACATCTCTATTAACTCTAGGCATTATAGTATTTTTATCATTAATCTGCTTAGCACGGGCCATGCTCTGTTTCAATCTATCATTTTCAGATTTAATTTCATGCTTTGTTGGATCAATTCCTGCAATAATAAATTGATTATTTTATGTTACTCAAAGAGAAACTATGAGGATATTTCTGTTGCATACCTTCAGCACGTAAGTACATCCAAAACAGACTGTTTATACTAAACGACATTAACAAATTATATTGTATCTTTTCTGAATTAGACAATTTATCATATAATTTTGGATCATTAGATAGTTTCAAAAAATTTTGTATATTCTCCGATGCATTGCCAAACTGTGTCATTCGTGCAATGAGGTTTGCATCGTTGGAAAGTTCTGCAAAATCCGTGTCCATGTTTCCTGTGAAACTGATAAGTTTAAGTAAAGAAATGTGCAAGAATTAAAGAATTATTAATGTCCGACTGTCAACAAAATACGACGTGCATTTAAACTTTCTCCAATAACATTCCACTAATAATAATTGAACAATAACTATTCTCACCCTATATTGTAACTATTCTTTGTTGAAAGAATCCACACCGTGTAGCTTTATATGAACAATAAAAATCATAAACTTTGTAACAACTTCAAAGGCAATCAACAAAGAAATACTCAACAATTATAAAGGTACCTTTTCACGTCCAACAGACTAGTCGGTCATTGTGAAAAAGTTATTAGAAACCAGACGGTCATGTTATAAACGATGCCGACCAATGAGAGATCTGATTTATCTAAATATGTGTCTTTTACTAGTTAAGTCGACGTGGAAACGTACCTTAAAATTCATGTCCGTTTCTAAAATCCGCTAGGCGGCAGTGTTCCGGGTTCTGTTCTGAGATAAATTCAGCCTATTACCGAACCCTAGGCGTGCATCGGTTTTTTTAAAATAGTCGCTGCGCGATTAAACAGCTGATCCGCCTCCGCCTCTGTTAGAGCACATGTTTATGCGGCAAAGTGTCGCATAATTCTCATTATTCCTGGAAAGTAATGTGATTTTGTTGAAGTAATACTTACAGTGACTTATAGACGAAAGTCTGGATTACGTGTTGGTGACTGCAGGAGATGAAAAAACAGCATTAAAGTGAAATTTTTTGGATATTTCGCCGAGAAAAATGGCTGACCGCGATAGTGCATCAGAGAGTGACTCAAGCTCGATCGACGGGGGACCTATTATGATGCCTCCGTCGCCGGTGACCCGGGAGCAGCTGCAGAAGAGGATCGAATCTCTGCAGCAGCATAACCGGGTCCTCAAGGTCGAGCTCGAGACGTACAAGCTGAGAGTGAAGGCTCTTCAAGAAGAGAACCGTGGTCTTCGCCAAGCCTCTGTCATCATCGTAAGTTCATTGTCCTGAGCCCTGCTAATACGCAAAAACTCAAACTCTTTCCTTTCCGGCACCAATTATTATTTTCGGGTCAAGTTAGCGAAAGTAGACATTTTTCATGCAGTATACATTACACGATTACCTTGTGTCTGGCTTTGACTGCGTTCTACTTAACCTTTTATGGCGACTAATGATACAATTCATGCTTATCCGTAAGTCAACTTGGGTTGTTACGTATGAGGGATACTTGCATAGTTAGGTTCTGGGAGCAGATTCCAACTCTGACAGATGAAATAAAATTTGTTATCCATCCAAGGTCTGATGTTGCAGCTTGACTATATCTAAAAGTAACATTGATATCTTGATAAAATATACTTTGTGGATTATTAATGATAGTATGAATTTGGGAATAATTGTTCCAATTTTAAGTTCAGAATTCAAATTTGATAAAGGCAAAGAAATTGTAATTATTTGTCTTTGGGATATAATTTTGGAACATCCAGAAAAAAATTATTGGATTTAATTTAATCTAATTTGGATCTAACTACATCTGATTAGATATCCATTTTGGAAAAACTAAATCGTTTAGATAAGATTTTAGATCTTGTTAAATATAACTAGATCTGCTTATATCTGATTTGAAAATTGTTCTATTGTTATATGAGATTTGATCTTATTAGATCAAATCAGATCTGATAAGATCAGGCTAGATTTAACTTAACATTGGAACAATTTCTGGCTAAACTGCAAAATACGATCCCTTCTTGAAGTTAGCTAGGGATTGTTTCATTTTCTTTTATATGTAGTCCTTCAAGAGGGTCCTTCGTATTCTGCAGTTTTACGCAATTTTCACATCAGATGTAAACAGATCTGATCAGATCTACAATCTGATCTGAATGATCCAATTTTTCCAAAATGGATATCTGATCAGATCTAATTAGATTTTAATTAAACCAAATCAGCTCTTATAATTTTTTGTAGGCAGTTTCTTGCTTATACTGTTTTTATAAAATAATAATAGAATGGCACACTGGGCTTTTGTATACAGTAACTTTTTTTACATTAGACAATATTTACAGCAAGCCAAAGCTGAGCAGGAGGAAGAATTCATTAGTAACACATTGCTGAAGAAAATACAAGCTCTAAAGAAAGAGAAGGAAACCTTGGCACACCATTACGAACAAGAGGAAGAATGTCTGACGAACGATTTGTCAAGAAAGTTGAATCAATTGCGCCAAGAAAAATGCCGGCTCGAGCAAACATTGGAACAAGAGCAGGAATGTCTCGTGAACAAGCTCATGCGAAAGATAGAAAAGCTAGAGGCGGAAACATTAGCAAAGCAGAGCAATTTGGAGCAGTTGCGTCGGGAGAAAGTAGAATTGGAGAATACACTTGAACAGGAACAAGAAGCTCTTGTCAACAAGCTATGGAAAAGAATGGATAAGCTCGAAGCAGAAAAAAGAATGCTTCAGATTAAATTAGATCAACCTGTGTCCGATCCGACTTCACCCAGGGAAATTAACAATGGAGACACTGCTACGAATTTGAGCACTCATATTCAAACATTGAGAAGCGAAGTAGCAAGACTTAGGCACACTCTATTGATGTCTCAACAAGAACGTAAGTTTCATTACCTTAATAAATATATGATTAATTATATGACACCCTTTACCATAAAGCCAAAGCGATATTTATATCTGAAAGTCATATCTTCAATTCATTATTCCTCTCATAAGTGATCTCATTTAGAGGAAAATCGCGGCTCGCAACCAAACTGTAACTCCCTATACATACTTTATTATATGGCAAGATACATTGTTTAACTTGAAATAGATACGGTCAAGATGCAGCGATACGTTAACGAGGAGAAGCAAATTCGCGAAGAGAATCTGAGGCTCCAGAGGAAGTTGCAGCTCGAGGTAGAAAGACGAGAAGCCCTTTGCAGACATCTTTCCGAATCAGAATCCAGGTAAAACTAATCAATCTCTACGGCAAAAAAGACAATCATCCACGTAACACTTCATTAATCATAAACTTAATTAACAGCTTGGAAATGGAAGAAGAGCGCCACTACAATGAAATTGTGATGTCCGGAGGCAACATCCGAAATCGTACTGTCTCAAGTCCAGTGCCCTACAATCCTTCGCCCAGTTCCTCCAGGCCTCTGAGTCCAGGTACATTTAAATCATATTAAACAAAATCAAACAATTTTGAAAAGCACCTTGTAACATTCCCTTATCACCATTTGAGCGCACTAACAAAGAAATCTCGAGATACAACCTTATCTTTATAATTCTGCAACCTAGAGATGCACACACCCATTGAACCGGAAACAAAAATTTAATAAAGCAAATCCTTGTTACAATCAACAGGTATTAACGTAGTAGGTTCCTCATCACGAGAAAGTTTCAATGCCAATCGTTGTTACGCCTGTGGACAGCCGACAACTTTACCGTTTTCCAGTTCGTCTCCTCCTTCAGGGGTAAGTAAGAAACACGCAAATTAATCTCAATTAAATTCCTCCCTCTATTCCATGTAAAATTGGTAACACGTACTATAAGCATTGATGGAGAAAAGATTTGCAGTAAAGTGAGTATAAAATGAGGTATATTGTGGAATCCTAGGGTCACATTGTAGCACCATCCGGAAGGCGTACATCGGATAGATTCGTTAAACCAGCAATCCCACCGACTATCGTGAGTCCTGGTGGACATCCATTGGCAACCCCATCGACGAATTCATTAGGCGGATCACCCATGGATATCGCCAAGACATAAACTAACGGAACGACTGGAATTCTGTGAACCGAATTTTTTTTCACTTTATAATGTATTGTTACAACGTACTTCTCTCTTTTTTTTTTTTTCATTAATTGGTGCAACTCACGCTACCTACTAATGCTACTATCATATTGCAACGACGTAAATCCGGTACTACGTGAGCTCGTGCCAATAGGCGTTACGATATTACACGATTAGCTATCGATTGCGAGCCACTTAAACTCTATGGAAATATTTTCAGTGTATTATTAATAAGCAAGTACTATGTGCGTTGCAGCTTATGGTTACTGAACTATGTATTGAGTCGCTTACGATATTCTATATGGTAATACGATGTAAAGGCAGTATTTATAACAGTTCGAAATCAGCCGTTTCAACTAAATTCCTTATATTCTTATTTTGCCTTCTTGCGTCTCTGTCTTTTTCATTGATTTTATCTATAATTTGTTATTCGAAATTGCTCTCGTTCGAGACTTAAGCCTAACACTTTTCGGCAAAAGAGAAGCATACGAGAGAAATTCGGCGCACATTGTATTTGTTATCTTTTTTTTTTAAATTTCCTTTACGTTATCATAGCTCGGATACGTAACAATTGCATATTGCTGTGAGAGCGTATAGTTGTGGTAATTGTAAGCTCGCCTGATTCGTCCGAGTAATTAAAACTCTGTTTACCGATTCGCAGTCAAGATATGTGACTTCGAGGATCTAATTTTGTTCGATTTGACGTTAGGATTTATGAGAACTTAACGTTTATGCAGCTTGGATGACGTATCGGTGCTAGGATATATATATATATTTAAAAGAAAAAAAAAAAGAAACTTGCAGCGTACGCTACGTTACTTACAACCCCACGAGTGATAGAGAGACTAAGATTTGAAAACCCAGGGAAAAAGCAAAAAAAAAAAGAATGTCTCGAAACACAATATTTTAAGCATGTCTCAAATACGTTAACACTCGCTATAAACTGTTACTAGGATAACGAAGTAATGTTCTTGTCGAACTTAATTGTATTAATTTAATAATGTTGTAAGCACCGAATGAAAGGGAGAAGGTGGAGGAGATGGCTGATTTTTGGGTAATCGATATCGTCAAAATATGTTCGTTGGAACAAAAAATTGTTGTCTCACGATTCTTAGGGTATATTATTCTTAGCGAAAATTCTACAGCAACCCAGTTGTTGAGGGGGATTATCCAAATGAAATTATCATTTCATGTTAATTGAATCGTCACAGTATTTCAAGGGTTAGTAAGATTGAAATGGTAACTGATATCTAAAAAAAGATACCGATCGACAAAAATCGTATGCGCTAAAAAATCAGCCAAGGCTACTAGAAACGTAAGATGCTGTTAAATGTCTGTAATAGTCCTGATTACTGCGAGTAGATACTAGAGCTCTAAAGTGTCACGTGATGGTACATTTTCAAAAAGACATTTAACCCTGACAAGCTAATGTTCCTCTTTAATTGATTGCTTTTCAGAAAGTAACCCAATTTGTCGTTATACAGTGCGATTATAAAGCACTACGTTCCGTCACGCCTATTGATAACAGGGGATGCAATTGAATCGCTTGTCAATGCAAAAAAATTGCGCAAATACAGTAAAAATGAAATCTGAATGACGCAAATGTATTGCATCTTCTTGTACTTTTAGCATAGGTCTCACTTTTGTGCATAGGTGATGGAAGAATGAAAAGCATCGTTTGGTTGTATCACATTTTATGATAATTTACCCATTATTGTTGGTGCTTAGGACTAATGAAATTGCATACGATTCTTTCTCTCTATTATTTTTTTTGTACGATGCGTTATAAGCGGGATTACGCATGTATTGCGCGTGAAACCTTGACAAGCAGATAATGAGGATTAAGAATTAAATGGTTATTGGATTTTTATGAGTCTGCATGAGCCAGTGTCAACGTTTTGCGCGCTTTACTTGTGGTAATATTGGATCTGACACGTAGGACTATGTAAAAGATTGTTACAAGGGGTAGAAGATACGATGAGCGCCAGTGGTGTAAGACAGATATATGAAAAATGATTAAACACTCATGCAGCAACTAGATAAAATAATTAAATTGATAACGATAATAAAAAAAAGACTTACACCACTTGTGCCTCGATTTTTTTTGTCAAGTGGATGTTTCATTATATTAATACCTGGCTATGCGTTGCTTACTTTGTTTGTACGAAACAGCACAGAGGTACGAAAGGGACATAAATAATACAGATTTTTGTTACAACACAATATTACTTATTGATAATTATAATTATTATATGCAAATATGTTTCTCAAGTATATATTATGTATTTTACTCATTATTATGCTTTTACGAAATACACCCACTTTTTTGCTATTATTCGTTGAGCCTTAATCTTATTTAATAGTGTTGGTGAAAGGAAATTTGATTTTGAGACATTTGAGAACTCAAAGTCAATTGCTGTGTTAATAGTTATATGTATTGTATCGAGAATATAATTGTCATATGTGGTTGCAAATAGATGAATTGTAATGTATGCACGTGAGTATATACTATTCAAATGTTTAATGATTATGAACATTTATGTACTATCCCTTTGAGATTTCTGTAATTTACAATTTTTTTTACTCAGGATACTCAGTGGTACATTGATCGTTATGCAGAGTATGAGCAATGGTCAAATTAGAAATGAATGGGACATGAATTTAGATACAAATTATTCTCTATGAATATCTTAAATATTTACATTACCTTAATATAAATAATTAGTGGAAAATATTAAATATTAAGAATCGTCTGCCCTTTTACAAATGGATACAACTAATCTTGAAATCATAATCCAGATTGTTAAAGAAATAGCATTATCTTGAGAACATGGCCAGCTTAAAATGCTTTGAAACGGCCACAAAATACCCTTTGGTAATATAACGACTGGTTCGCTGCGATACAAGTATAAGAGGAACAGAGTTACCAGTGCCTGTAAGTATGATATTGCAAATGAAAGTATTACCAGGTATTACATATAGATTACTTTTTTTTGTATGTATACTTACATTGAAAATACTAAAGGCATAAGTTATAATCAATCTTGCTTTCATTCGAGAGGACATTCGAGCATTCACTACAAAAAATTTCAATTTCTTATTATATTACAAAAAGATATAAAAAAAAAACGGATCTCTTAGACAAAATTTACCATTATCTTTCAATTCCGTTTCCAATTTGTTATATTTGCGTTGAAGTTTGGCATACTTCGAAAACTCATCGACCATTGAAATACCAGACATTTCCTGTCTCACATTCAACAAATCATCACGTAATATTCGATCACATTTACTTCCAGAGTAAAGTCGAAACAATATCTATAAAGTAAAATTTTTAACTATAATGTTCAAGTTTAATTGTGACATACCGTGTATGATATTGAATGACTTACAAATTTAATAATTATCGGAGCAATATAATCTAAAAAGCAATTAAACGTTGCTATTGCAATCAAGTAGCTCATTGCGATTCTTTTAGAATAATAAAAAGATGAATTGTCTGTATCGCTCTAATAAATAAACTAGCACATAACGATTAGTGTATATTTTTTTTGAGGTTACTTCTGGACACGTGATCTGTCCAGAGATGAGTAGGTCATGGTCGAAATTCATGGCTCATGCCTGAATTTATACCGGGTGGCACTCTAAAGCGAGTGTATTCCACTGTCAACGCGTCCCCTGGACGGAGGAGCTTTGAACTAATTTTACGTTTATGATTGGTCGAACATAAATTCTAAGCAAATCTCAAACGTGGATAATAACAGAAACATAAGTTTCCTACGAAAGCTCGGCAACTTCCGTACTAACCACTGGACTATCAGCCGCCCCTGCTCGAATGCTCACCGCTCAGGTGGCACGTCGACGCCAAAATAAAACTTGAACCATGAAAATCACTCATTGGCAATTTCCCTCTCATCTTTGCTCTGTCACTTTCTCCCATATGCTCTCCCATATTTATGCTTTCAAATGAAATTTATGATCAGACCAATCATGAAACAACGTTCTAAAAGAATATGTGTTTGATTCGTCAACATTTTTTTAAAGGTGATGGATCATATAATCCATAGATTTAATTCAGAGGAATATAAGCTTTTTTGTTGAATATTCCACGTAAAATAATGTTTGAATGGTAATTTAAATTTATCAAACTAATTATGTGGTAATTCGATTTCCTAGTATTAACAGCGTCATCATTTTGGACGTTTTACAATTTTCATGGAAAAGTCAAAACTGCGATTGGTATTATAAATTTTCGTCAAAATCAAAAATAGAAAATTACTAGCTTCACCGATGGTTCTCAACCATTTGATTCTTTTGAACAGGAGAGGTTTAATAACTTACCGGTATTTCGTTATTTCTTTAAGTTCTATGTACGGCTTCAATGATTAATATATATTAATATATTCTCCGTTTAATCTATAATTAGTATTTACAATTTATCGGATCTTTTGTAGTAGTTTACGTAGAGCTCATAGATTGTTGATAGAATAGTTGTCAAGAAAGTACTTAGAAAAGAAATGGCGGACGAGAACGAGGATCAATGGCTTTACGGGGATTCCGTTGACGGCAAAGAAGCTGCTACGAGCAATACGCCGTCGGAAGCCTTAGAAGTCGAAACAACACCTCTAAGCACTCAGGAGGAATCGCAAAATGAAGAGGAACAGAAAATGGAAGATATTCCTGATGGACCACCAGGGGTATGCTTGGGAGATAACCTCAATTCTTTAAGCCATAACAATTCTAACTATACTGTACTACATAATTTTTAGAATGACAGAGATTGATAACTTGATAAAACCATCCATATTCTTTATATGAAAAACGTGTTTGTTATTTAGTTCATCTACTTAGAGGGTTTATAATAGTATTATCGGTATAGGTTAACCTATACTGATGCAAGGAGAAATATTCCTTTAAGAGCTTTGCTTCGTACTCTTTAAAAGATTGTTATTCTTCTAGGCAACCAATAGTAGAGAACTTACCGGTATGGATGATGGAAAGTTGCCGATGGATGACTTAGCACTTCCTGGAGAGGATGCTGGAACAGCAGCATCATCTATGGAAAATAAGGATGGCATTAATCCCGAGGCAAATGAAAATGGAACTAAAGAACCATCGAGTCAAGAGGATGGCGAAGCAGCCAGTGACTCAGATTCTGACGATGATGTTCACGTAGTCATTGGTGACATTAAGTCAACTCCTGCCTATGGAAGTTTAAATATAAAACGCGGTGGATTATTGACCAATGCTAGTGGGGTACCAGACAAATTAAATAAACAGCCTGGAAAGTTCAGTATAGATGAATTCGAAACTATCGGAGTGATCAATGGAATGCCAGCACATGAATTTAACCTGGATCAACTGGAGGACAAGCCCTGGCGACAACCCGGTGCCGATATAACCGACTATTTTAATTACGGTTTTAACGAGGAGACTTGGCGCGCATACTGCGAGCGTCAAAAGAGAATGCGCAGCGAATCAGGAGTGGGTTTAATTTTAAATGCCGGCGGCGGTGCGGGCAACCCGGGCGGTGGAATGAGAGTACCACAAGTAGCAATAACCAATGACAACAGTAAATACTCGGGTATCATGGGCCCAAAAAGAGCAGGTCCTCCACCAGGTAGAAAAATGGCTGGCACGATAGACGTTATCGGAAGTTCAGGTTTGGCCTCCCGAAGAAACCTAGACAAGTCACCACCCAAAGAGAACGTAATACAAGTAATGACAGCAGACAGAAGAGAGTACTCCAGGAAGCCAGGCTTCCCTGATATGAGTGTTCCACCTCCAGGAGCAGGAATGCCACCACCATTCGACATGCCTCCACCAGGATATCCTGGAGAGCCAGCACCATTCTACATACCAGAAGCTGATCCATATTACCAAAGCTACGAGCCAACCCAGGACAGTCAATGGGGCAACGATCCAGTAAAGTCCTTTCGCAGCATTTAACCATCATACTCTCTTTTGTAAATCCAACTGAAACAATACCATCGATTCAATTCCAGACATGGCAGCCAACTAACCTAGCCATCCCATTAACGGAAACAGAGGAGGAGAAAGATATTGGACCAAAAACGATACCAACAATGGTACCACCGATATCAATTCCACCTTTGATGCCACCAAGAGACAGCAGGGAACGTGAGAGAGAACGTGAACGAGAAAGACCGGAAAGGGAACCGGAACCGGTAGTAAGAGAAACTCGTGAACGCGATCGGGAAAGAGAACGAGAGCGTGAGTCGGTAACGAGAGATCGAGGTGAGAGAGAACGAGAGTCCGTAGCAAGAGAAGATGACAGAGAAAGAGACAGATCACGTTCGCAGTACCGACATAAGGAGAGGTACGTAAAAGATCTCTATTATAAAATACAACACTTAAACCTTGTCCGTGCATCTCTTCCAATTTTTAGGCATAGGCATCGCTCTAGATCACGTTCCCGACGACACAAATCCAGGTCGCGCAGTCCTAGTCGACGTAAGAAGAAATCTCGACGCTCCGAGCGTGAACGCTCCAAGGAAGAGAGCGAGTGAATAATAATTCCAATTTTGTATTATCGGCATTTTCATCTCGAGAGTCCTATTCGACTCGTATGGATGAGCAGTATACATTAACATTTACATAGAGAACAGAATTTAAAAAATCGATGGCAGACCCATTTCCACAATGGTCACATCAAATAACAATGTACATATGCCGATTAAATGAAAAAGACAATTACCTGCCTAAGCACAATGATAAAGTATCAAGCAGGGTTCTCCAGTATATGCTGACTCGCCAATTACACGATCCAATGTACAATTTAAAGAATACAACTTCTAAGAAAAAGAAAAAAGAGAAAACAATATTTATTCTTCGTACTCACCTACTCACACGCGTCCCAAGTCCAACTGGCAGTAGGTAAGAAATTGCATGAAGCAACAGGTGGGACGCGCATGCGCAGTAGATACAACGTGTGGACAGGGTAAAATAACTAACGAATTATAAAGGACACAAAACAGGTAGCAATTGCCATTCAATGTATGGTTTTATATCATAATGTTATTACAGAAATGGTATTTCATAATAATTAAGAGTAATAGTAGTTTTATTGATAAATCACTCGCGCGGGTGAATCAAACGATCGATGATCGAAGCAAATTCGCGTCTTCACATCGATCGTTGCGCACATGCGTTATTATATGCATAATCTTTCGAATTGTTCATCCATTACTTTTAGCATCAAATCTTCCAATTTTTTTTTTTCATTATCATCATCGTCATATCATCATCATACATAATGGAAAAAAATGTTACATTTGTACAGCCATCATATACATGTTACATTTAGATTACCGTTAATTCTTTACCATTTTTGTTTTTCATCTTTCGAATGTCTCTCTGTGTTCCTTTTTCTTTCTCTTAGGTTTTTTTATTCCTTTCTTTTGTGTACTACCAATTTTTGTAGCGGTGAGGGGTGGTGGGGAGGGGAAGTACGAGTGGTTCGGTGATAAAATTGGAAATGGTGATTGAATATTTTTTTTGTGAATAAATGACCAATGGCGAGAGAAAGATTAACGATCGTGTATAAAGAAAAAGGATGACTTTATTATCCTGTGTATTTACTCACGAGTGAACTACTAAGAAAGGGTTAAACAAATTTAGGAAAAAAACTGGAATATCAATAGCGATGCTAGTACGGCTCTTCGCGATAGGAATTTTTTGAAAAAAAAAAATTTTGAAAATACAATCGGAATCCAAATTTTTGGCAATTTTTCTCTAGGGTCAATTTTATTGTTTAGCTTAAAAAAAATCTTGCGGACTGCCATACGTAGATTTTGAAAAAAAAAATGAGGTGATTTTGGCGCGAACGATGAAAAAAATAAATTAAGATTCAATGGCAGGTGTAGTTGTTTGCTTTTGCGATGCTGTGTATAAAAAGTAAAAAGAAAGGAAGAAAAGTTACGGAACGTAATAGAGCGAAAAAAGAAAAAGAAAGGAGCAAAATAAAAATGATATTATGTATATATATATATATGCAATTATTCGTAACGATTAATTAATTAATTAATCCAACTCTGCGTCTAAGGTCGTTAATATACGCCGCTTCTAGCACGAACAAATATTATTTATAACTATACTGAAGTATGTATAACTCGTACGTAATTGATTATGTATAACTTTATTTATTTAATTATCCGAGGTCTTGGGTTTTCAGAGTGAACGCGGATATCCGGGTTTTTCCGTACTGACCAATTCCAGGGATAACCTCGTTAAGACTGTCTGTATGCTTCTAGTCTTCTGTGTCCTTTGTGTATATGCTGAGAAATGCAGTAACAATAAGGTGGTAAAATTATCTGGCTCAAAATTTCACGCAAACAATAGTCTCGAGAAGTTCATTCGTCTTCCTTTTAATTAATACTCTCGGAAATGTCACGTTCTATGTATAAATGAGTGCTAGTGCGAAGAATACTCGGAGGGAACGACAAAGTTTGGCAGTTAAAAAGAAAAACAAACGAATCTTCATTTACCGACGGAGAAAGCGACAGTGTCGATAACAAAAACTTCGTTGAACTCAAACGACAACCGTAGAAGAACAGGGTGAGATAAAATTCAAGTGCGAAAGTGTGGGAACAAAAAAGAAAGTTTTTGAAAATTTTATGAAAAAAAAAACTGTCAATCTGACCTTAAAATAAAAAAAATCCATTTTATTTTTATTATTCCCGTCCCCTCCCCATTCGTTAATCACGTTTAATCGTAGAATCAGAATTAAACCAAAACTCAAAATTTTATAAAAAAAAAATGTCTGTTCAGATATGACGGATACTTTTTTTATCGATATGGAGGATAGAAAACGTCTTTCGATCATTCGTTGTGCACAGGGATAGTTTTTTTGGGGGTTATGTTTGCAGTACAATCAGTGCCTTATGAATTTTCCATATTCTTTGCTCTCTTCGCACATAAGACGAAAACTGGCTCTCTTGAAATAATGCTATATCGTGTTCACTTTGTGATTAACGTTTTAAAAATGTTTACAATGACGTAACTAGTCGCGCTGCTCTGCTCTGTTTGTAAAAAACATTGTCGAAAATGATTCGCTTTTTTTTTTTCTTCTTCTTTAAATATCCCGTTATTATTATTATAATATTATTACTTTGTTTCTTTATTCCCCCGTTCGTGGCTATTTCATCGATTGCAATATTTTTTGCATTATTACTTTTTTTTTTCTTTCTTTTCTTTCATGCTGCTGTTCTCTACATTCTATACACTAATATACAAGTTATGCAATTTTTCTTTCCTCCGTATGTCTCTCTGTTCGTCCCACTTATCTAATTATCTGCTACATGGAATAATAATAGTTTTTCCCTTTTTTTTCTTCTTGTCCTCTGTCAACCGTATGTCAAAAAAGACATCGTCAGATCGTCGACTCGTACGCTGACCCCCTTCACGATTCCAATCGATTATAAATTTAACAAATTTTCATTCCATTTTTTTTCATCCCATTCCATATTTTCAAATTCACAAAATCAAATTCGTCCTTCCATTCAGATTAGATGCAACCATTTTTTTCTTCTTGACACACTAATCGTCCTACAATTTAATTATTCTAAACTATTCACACAGTAGATGCGTACAATTCGATTAGACGTTATAAGATTTATAAACACAATTTTTCGAAAATTAAAAAAAATTCTTCCAAGTGCTTCTTTACAATGACGGTAACGAAGAGTTCCAAAAAAATAGGAGGACAAATGCAATACGAGTCGACGATGACAATTTCTATTATTTATGTATATATATATACCATCAGCCCTACGAATCCGTTTATTATTGGGTTTCCTCGTGTATATTGAAAAATTGTGACTTAATAGAGAATAGCGCGCTACTGTACATCAGTCTTTAATATCAGGGCGCACCATTCCCCGCTGACGTTCACCGATTTTCATGTGAAATTCAGAGAGGGTTAAAGAGAAAGAGAGAAAAAGTGAGACAATACATATTTAAACACGAGTAAAAGACAAGAGCGTGTTTATGAAGAATTATATAAAAGAAAAAAGAGTGACAAAAAAAAAATGGACACGGACAGTCCACGTAGAATTTTCCGTCACGGCATAACGTGTAATTCGAAAAATTTCGTGATCGAGTAAAATTGTCATATTCAAATTTCCCGCGTCGACGATCAAATGCAAACCGTACATCAAAACGATATTCGTATATCCGTACAAAGTTTTGTAAGCCATTACGACAATTTTTCTTATACACTCAAAAACATCGAATTTTCCCCCAATCACATCAGTACTAGGCTTTACTCTACGTATCCCGTGTAATTAATAATTAATCGCTTGTTCTCGTATGCGCCAATAAATCCGTGTACAGTTTTTTTTTTTTTCTCTTTTTTTTTGAAATCGAGAGAATCTCGTACGCACGTGTGTAATATGTGAAAAAGAAAGAAAGAGAGAATGTGTCACCATTTTTTTTTGCGCTTGTGTACATGTATCTGTATACACTACAAGTGGGAGGTCGCAGATCTTTTTATATAATACAATTAGCGTGTAGTAGGAAAATCATATACAATTGTTACAATATTTAAATAGTACTTATTACATATATATCATATAGCGATAGGTTCAAGGTTTTTTTTTAGATATACATATACAGATATATATATATATATATTTATATATAATCAATATTTATAGCGTTACTTAATCCGTTTAATCGTTTATGCTTTTTTTTTTTGCCGGGAGACAATGCCCGACGATCGGCCCACTTACATGTATTATTATATCACGGCCATTGTCTCGCCGGGGTATGATGCGCCCGTCGCAAATAAAACAAAACTAACGCGTATCGTCTTTATCCTTTAAATATGAGAAAAGCAAGGAAAAGTTATTAATATATTCGTTAAATGTTTTCGTGAGATACTTCGAAGCGTCGTATCGCGATTCAAATATTACCGCGCGCCGAGAGCGCCTCTAGCGGGAGTTCGAGGTTTACGGTGTGTCGGGCCGAATACAATTTTTACGCGAGTACGATTCGCTTTTCTTTACGCTTTATATGAATTTGATTGGACTTCGAGATTAATTCGTTGAAGATCGAGACGATACGAACTGTTCTTGTTAATTGGCAACGTTTCGTTTCACATATATATTTTGCCATCCCATCGTGTCGTCGCGTACGACACGCATGCTTTTTTTTTTTTCACGCTCCTAATAATAATGCGGCGTCGCTCGGATTACCTTTTACATTGCGATATACTTACACCAAAAGAAAAAAAAAAAAAAAAGAAAAGATGGAAACCGAAAGGGAGTGGAGAAATAAGAAAAGATAACTGGACAAAATCAATTTTGTTCTAGACGTTGGAAGGGAGCATAATTTTTTTTTTCAATCCTTTCTATGCGTTCTCTCTGTTTTTTTTCTGCGTCTTGCGAAGAGAGCGGACACGCGTATCTTTACTTCGTTAGAAGAAAAGTGACAAGGACACGATAAGAAAGAGAGAGAAAGATAAAGAGAAGAAAAAAAATACATTTCTTTCCCCTCCCCATCACAAAAGACCAGCCAGGATAGAATGATGAAACAAAAGTGAAAAATAAAGAAAAAATAAAGTAAAAAAAAAAGGACTCCATGGTCTCTACGTTCTGACAAATAAAATTTTGCTCTTTTCCTTCTTATTTTCGCCGTTCGTGAATATTATTGTTATCGTCGAAAATTATTTTCTAAGGCGCAACAGAAAAAAACGCAGTTTTCGCGACGAGCTCAAAGTCAATCAGTATTACAAATACTGACATAATCAATGTTCTCCAAAATGGCGGCTTGGTAAAACTCTTCAAGCTCGTCACGGCCATAGACAATCCTTTCGTTTTCCCATTTATCGGATTATAGAGCCAAAAAGAAAGGGAAAAAAAAAAAATGGGCAAGAATAAAAATCCAAAGTATAATCGCCTGTATAACATTTCAAACGCAAAAACGGGGCTTAGCCTTTTTTTTCGAAATTTTCATTCCTCCAACGTCCCCCGTCTGTGCTACCTCGTACCTTCGTTTACGTCACCTCCTTAACGTTTATACATCACTGTGGCAACGCCGTAAAATTTTTCTCCTCTCTCTCATATTTTCGCAGACGCTCTACATACATCGTGGCTCGGCCGATAATTCGCTTTCACGCTATATAAAAAATTTACACTATTTATAATCAAAAAGTCGATAAGAATTTTTCACGAGGAGCTTAAGTAGATAATAGAGATAGCATTCAAAGATGTTTCTTCTTTTTTTTTTTTCATATAATTGTACTACTAACGTTCATACTAGGACGACATTAAATAGGACGATGGAATTGATCCGGATGATGGAGAATTTTGGATTTTAATTAAAAAAAAAAAAAAAATTCAGATAAATAATAGGGACATCGTACCGTATTTATAAAGCGTTACGTGTGAGGTTCCTTATTCAGTATATATCTACACATATATATATATATATTATCGAACAAAGCCATATACATATATGTATACATATACAGTACGCCCAGTAATAAGCAAGAACAATGAATAATCAATGTGAAGTTGATAAAATAAGAAAACAAATTTTTACATTCCTGTCAGTTGCTCACAGGGTGGGGCGAGGGGGGGAATGCGACAATAATGGATGCTGCTATTCTCAAATGAACGAGTAAGGAAAGGATAAAGAGACGCTGTGAGGAGGGGGGGAAACGTTAATCAAAACTACATACAATAATTAATAATAATAGGTAATAGCGATGAATAATAATAATAATAATAATAATCGTAATATTAAACATAGTAAATCGATAATCTTAGTTTAATAAGACATAAGAGAGATTTTGCGGTCGTTTTCGTTTTTTTTTTCCTTCTTTCTTTAAATCTTTCTTCATCCTCGGTCTTTCGTATCGTTCGTCCTACTTTCTTTCGCGATATATATATATATACTTTCCATTCCCTTTACTTTCCCGCGTACCGACCGTTTGCGCGTATCTTTATTTTTTCCTTTCAATTCGCTAGTCGAAGCTTCTAGAAGCTTCGCGGGCAACGACGTTGACGTCGACTCGAGCGCCACGAGAGAAGCCTCTCCATTTCTCAACCTTCGTCATACATACGTACGGGGCTATTCCTAGTGGCTACTATATATGGTGTGTACATGTGAATCGTTCGTGGATGATGTGTTTACAATTCGTTAACATTTTGCTCGTTCCTTCTTCTATCTATTTTTTGTTCTCTTTAATTTACAAACTATGACGCGGCGACTTTTACACAAATGATAAGTAAAGAAGAACTAACGCTAACGGGATAAGTGAACAGTAAGAATAAGAATGTCGCTTTTTTTTCTTCCCTTTATTTTCTTTTTCCTCAAAAGCGTCCGGTTGCGGGGTACCCTTTGTAACGGATATCCCGTAATTGCGATCGTTAAATAAGAAAATTGTTACGCGCGCCATTTTCATTATTCAACGATGTCAAGAGAAAAGAAAAGAAAAGAAAAAGGTCGGTTATAATAGCCGATGCTTCCTGTCGGACTTTGCCTGTATTTCGTATATAGCTGGAATGTCTTGTCTATTCGGTTGTCTGGGGTCAAGGGGTAAAGGGCGGTAGAGGGGATAGAGGGGGGGGTTGATGATAAGGGAAGTTTAATATCCGCACTGTACACGTAGTTTCACATATTTGCATTTTATATACTTTTTTTTTTTTCAAATTCACGCAATCTAGACTAAACGAGCCCTGGCAGACATTTTCAAATTTTCCCGCGCTGGCCGCTCGCAACCGCCTTCATACACCTTTATATGATTCCTTTCCTTGGGATTCCCCGGGTTCACCCTATGGAGGCGTCTGACCTAACCTCAAAGTGTTTACAAAAGGATAGAGAAGAGGGGCTCGGGCAGATGAGGGGGATCGGTAGAGAGAAGTGAGCGAGACCGAGAGGTTTCACCTAGGAATTTGTCAATTTCATTAATAAATCGTTATTTACAATATTTTACAAAGAAAGATGTGTTCCTCCTGCTCTCTTTATGTTTTCTTTAATTTATCATTATTTCCCTTTCCTCATCGCCGCTGTGGATTAGACGTTATTCGTCTTTTTTTCTTTTCTTTTAAAAGCAGTTCTTGTTTCTTTCTACAATTTTTTTTTTTACAGCATATATCACGGTTCGTGGCTTCGATTATGGATTTCCTTCGTTTCTTTTACGTTTTCGTGTATTTTATTTTCTGTACAAAAACAAGGTGACTTTTTTTTTTTTCACTTTCTTTTACATCATTTCCGTGCTCTCTCTTCTTCTCTTTACATATTCTTCTCTCTTTACTACTTTCCCTCTGTGTATACTTTCTTTACGATTGCCTTTTCTCGCTCTTTTCTTTCCTTATCGTCGCGGCCCCCCCATTTATTACTCGTATCGTTATCTCTCTAGTTTAAAGAAAATATTTTACAATTTGCGCACCATAGGGTGAAAGGGTTACAAGTGACGTCTCTTTTGACAGTGAGATAAAGTAACGTCCGTCTGTATCTTTTTTTTTTCTCTAAAATACAACGCCACGTGGTTTACATAACGTAGATGCGTTAAAAAATAAATCGAATAAAAAACTTTCATAGAATCAATCAATAGCTTTAGTCGGGCGAACGATTATAAAGTTTTTCTTTTAATTCTGATTTACCTAAAATTCGAAGCACGCTGTACAATTTTCACTTTACAAAGTCGAGATACAATTTTTTAAAATTCCCTTAAAAGTCGCGCGTTATTTAAATGTGCTTTTGGCTTCACTTTTTCTCAAATTCGACTGATCCTCTTTCCCTGCACACTACGCATCTACTGTTACGGACGAACGGACCGGAAGTAAACTTCCGCTCCTTGGGATTTTTCGAAATGTCTGCCAGAGGACTTCCGCTGGTTTTGCGCGCCAAATCTTTATTTATTCAAGCGTCGAGATAGAGTCGATATATATATATATATAATACAAGTGAAATGAAAGATCGAATCGACGGGCACGTGGTAAGAGAGAAGATTTTTGGACGAGTCAACGTGCGTCCAGGAGGAGGAAACTTTTTGTCTTGCAATTCTAAGGACAGAAGAGGATAAGAGACAATTTAGTTTACAAGACGTGGTTGTGCGAGCTGAACAATTCTTGATTTCGCTATTTCGATTTTTCTTTTTGCGAACGTCGTTATTACCATTTATACAATATACAATTAAGTTCAATTATATTCAAGTATGCACCATGAAAAAAAAAATGGCTCATGGAATCGGCTGGTAATGGCCTTTCGGGGAGGTTGGTCAAGGTTCAAGGGTCATTGAAGGACCTTGGAGGGGTGGGTCATAGGAGGGGGGTCGAAGGCGATGATCATGACTCGCGCTGTGAATGGAATTTGAACTACTACCGGTTTTCATCCATCGAAATGGGAGTCTTGGTCGAAATGTTAATATTTTACAATTGGAAAAACCGTAATGAATCTTTATATCCGAGGGGGGGCCGGAGAAAGGGGACGCGTTATCTAACTGTATAAAAGGTTCCTCTGTGTGTTCAAGGGTTACGGAACGGATATGATGAAAATTAATGTGCATCTATTATGAAATCGACTCGGGCGGGGCGCGGCGTTAGAACGTAACTCATAGGTTAAATTTAATTAATTAGTAATTATTATAATACACAATATTCACAGTGTCCGTTAAAAAGGAGGGAATAATGAGGAATACAAATAATCGTCGAATTGGGACCTATACACATTTGTTATTTACTTATATCACAATTTACAAAATTGCGGCTCGGGAAAGGGGGGACAGGAGGAGGGAAGGGAGGCAGTGGGACCTCTTTTTCTAAATCGCGAAAAAAAAAAAAAAACCAAGATTTTACGTAGAAAAGGCGAAAGAAGTTGACATCGGAACGTAGCGAGAGGAAAAGATGGACGAAAAAAAAACAAGAAACAAAAATTTTAAAACGAAACTCGTCGCAGAGAAATAATCATTGGCGCACGCTCCGATTAAAAGAGGAAAACGAAGGAAAAAAAAAAAAAAGAAAGGAAAAAATTCCGCGTCGCGTTTAATCTGCTTAGAAAATTCGCCTGGGAATATTATTTGACAGTAAAAAGTTACCAATGCTCTCGTACGCGCGAACCAATCGATACGAGACAAAAAAGTCGAATTGTCGGGAAAACAAATACGAATCGAAGGAGCAAGGCGTTTCCGAGAGTTGATGAAGAATTTTAATTTTTTTTTTTTTTTTTTTTTTTTTTTTAAAA